>NC_041388.1:231112069-231114171 GCF_002162155.2 Triticum dicoccoides | reverse complement strand
GCCCACACACACCTCTCTCTTAGTAGTTGGTAGATATGATTCCATCAGATCATTCGGTAGATCACTGTTAGGCTGGATGGTAATACGAGGCAAAGTTTTACCCAAGTCCGGGCCCTTGCAGTTGAGGAAAAAGCCTACTCCTAGTACTGTATATTTGTGATAGGGGTGTGTACAAAGTACACATGAATACCAGGCATTGTGCGTGTGTGTATACTATCGACGAACTAGCCCCCGGGCTTCTATAACATACTCGGGGCCTTGGGTTACAAATCATATATAGTCGGCTTATCATCAGTGGGGATAGAGTCCTCCACGACTCTGGTAGCTTCGTCTTGCAAGCCGAGTCCTCCACATGGGTCTTCGTATAATGCGTCTCGGTCCAACCTATATGGCGCACGATGGAACCGACCCATGAGTCCTCACGTTGACCCACCACAACTAGAAATGGTGTGCCCAGCACATCCCACATGCAATCGGCCACTAAGAAAATAAGCATATACAAATAGTACAATGTTATACATGAAAGTTAACTGCATGGTGCATCCAATAATGTGTGTTCTGCATTGTGAATGTTTATATTTTCTCCTAAAATATTAGTCACGGGAAAGAGAAACGAAGGTCATATCTCTCCTTATCTCCACTGGACACCCCCTCTTTCTACACCACTTTCACGTATGCACACAAACTATCTCTCGGCCCTCTAAAAGTACGCATGCCCCTGACACATTCACACGTGACGGTCACTGTATTTCAAGCGAAAGCACTATACGGTCACTGGACTTCAGAATATGCTCATTACGGTCACTGTATACATTCTGGTGGTGATCATACGGTATCTAGCTCACCATACGTCTCCGTATTTTTTGATGACACTGAGGGACATTCTATTTGATGCGTGCTCCGTATTTTGTTGACGACACTTACGGTCATTGGATTTGAAGCGAAAGCACGATATGGTCACTGGACTTCAGAATAAACTCATCATGGTCACCATATACATTTTGTGGTGCTAACCAACCTGTGGTTGGATGGTTAGGAGGACAGTGGTTTCCCTAGCCCACCAGGGTTAAAGTCCTGGTGCTCGCATTTATCTTGGATTAATTTCAGTATTTTCGGCGATGTGCGTTCAGTGGGAGGAGACGTTCCCCTACTACGAGGCACCTATGGTGACTTCGTAAATCTCAAGATCATATGCTGTCTCACTCTCTGGAAGGTGCTCATAGGGGTAGGGTCTGGGTGTGTGCGCTTATAGCGGTGAGTATTTGCACGTATATATGAGCGCTTGCTTCTGTACTGTGTTAAAAAAAGTACATGTCGTGATTATACGGTCACTGCCTCACCCATACAATTTTGTAATTCGTTGATGACACGATCAATTGACCAGTCAAGCCTTCCATGTGGTGCAACTAGTGTTGCACCATCAGCGCGCGTAACCGTGGGGCCCACCTATCAACGTGTATATGAAAGAAAGAAATGGTAGTTTGAGTATTACTGTGTTAATAAAATATATTTTATGGTGATCATACGGCCACTGGCTCACCATACAACTCCGTATTTTGTTGATGACATGATCAATTGACAAGTCAAATGGTCCACATTCACCAGCGCACATTACCATAGGGCCCACCCATCAGCGCGTATATGAAAGACATAAATGGTAATAAATTAGTGGTCGGTGGGGATTCAATGTCGTGATACCTCTGGTTGGCAGCCCGCGCCCCTAACCACACTGGACAAGGATCGCCTTGTGATGATATGCTGAGCCGGCCATTTTAATTGCACGCACGCACGCACGAGCCATCGTGGTGAATACAAAATCATCACACATGTGCACAAACACGCCCGCAACACCTGCCTGCATGCATGTAATACTCACACGCACAGATTGAGCTACACTTTAGTTGACTGAATCGACTTTTGGGTTAGTCGATTTTCAGGGGGTGGGCGGGCTTGCCGGAGTTAAGGAAGAACTAGCCGTAGCGGGGAGAGGGGCTCGTCGGAGAGGTACCACACTATCTATCTTAGGGTTCAGGGTGGGGGCGGTGGTCGCCGACGGTTTGGGGCACGATGGTGGGGTGGTGGTGTGGGTATCGCTGGAGAAA
>NC_041388.1:231098227-231111859 GCF_002162155.2 Triticum dicoccoides | reverse complement strand
AGAGGGATTGCCGGGGCGGCGGCGGACCGGCGATGGGGAGTGGTTTCGGGGCGGCGAGGGAGCGCCACCGGCCGTGGGCGGCGGTGGCCGGCGGTTCGGCAGGTGGTGGCTGGCGGCTGAGGGGGTGGAGGTTTTAGATGAATTGTAGGCCCTTGATTTCGTATCCAACGGCTGGAAAATCGAATGACCAGAGATGAAAAAGTCAGTCGACTGACATGTAGCCTCACCCCGTACGTACACATGCACGCACGCAACACTCGCACGAACACACACACGCATGCAGGCTTGCAACACTGACACGTACACATGCACTCACGAACACACGCACGAACACATGCATGCAAGACTGAAATGTACACATGCACGCATGCAACACTCGCACGCTTGCATGCACACAACACATGACACAAGACAACGCTCAACCTATATGTGCATGCACCCTTTGTTAAGGACATGGATTGTTAAGGGTATTAATCAATCTTATCTGTGATAAGCAGAACATTGATGTTTGCAGCGGTCTTTATGAATCACAACCTATCGAATGGGTTATCAACGTATATATGAATTTTTTTAAATTCTCTTACATTATATAGTAGGCTTGTCTACATCAAATAGATGATGTCACACTCAATGAACAATCATCAATTTATGAAATGCCCGCTTTTGACCGCCCTGGCCCACCAAAACCTCCTCTGTCGTGTGCTGCCTACGTCTGGTCACTAACATGCTGGCCAGGTACCCAACGAGCCCACACGTCAATGGAAGAACGGCACGGTGTCGTACGTCAAAGTCGAGGGTGCCGCTCGCTGCACGCCCGGCTGAACACAACTCCTTGCCGCATTCAAATGCCTCCATGAAACCCGTGTGGAAGCCAAGAAACCCACTCTGGACACACGTCCGTTCATGACTGGGCCGACATTAAACGCAACACCGACACAGCTCCTCCCGTCCACCATCTATTTAATCTCCTATTTAAGCGAGGCTAGACACCGGTCAAGAATCGCACACCTTCGTTGCTCCCATATCTCCTCCTTCAACATTTTCTCCACACTTACAATGGCTTACGCAGAGTAGTTATCTGACATCCAAGTCGTCTGGTTGGCTGCCGAGCCCGCCGAAAACGAGCTATGCAACTCGCTGATCCACCTCCCACCCCTCGCTTGACGGAGCCAGTTGCCGCTCCAAGCCAGCGCATGGTTCAGCAACTCGCCGCTCGGGGCCAACTCGACGAGGAGCGGCGAGCTGCTCCATGCCGGCACGGCAGGGACAATGGGCGTCATCGTTGCCGTCCACGTCGCCACCTTGTACCGCGCCTCCCATGTCTGCAACCGCGTCTCCCGTTTCTATGGCCGAGACTCCCATGCTTGTGGCCGCACAATTAAGCAGAGACAGAAGTCGGGTGCGCGGAGAGTGATGAGTCGGTGGCCAGTGCCTCTGTGTCCACCACAATCACCAAGGAGAAGTACAACAAGGGAGGCCGTTGTCGCTTGGATACCATGAAGGCCACTGCCGAGGCGACGCCGGCAAACACAACAGGTGTCTTGCCGGATCCTTTTGTTGTGAGGACCTTCGTCTACCCCGCATGGGCTCCACGGAAGCGTAGAAGCCCCCTTCAGACTCCATCTTGGGCATCAGCCAATGATGTCAATTGAGTGGTAGGGAAGCGAGCTGTCCTTTGCACTGAAGCATATACCTCCGGGGCTCCCGACGGTCCGATGATCGTGCTACCGGACATGAGGAAGACAAATGGATTGGCGGGCGACCATTTAGGCTAGGTATTATTATACATGTGATGTTCAAGACTAGCGCTGCTTAGTTGATTTGAATGTAATGAAATCCGTTATGTTTGTATGAAAATATGGTATTTTATATGAATTCCATCATTGCTTATATGAAATATCACCATGTTTCCATGAATTTTGTCCGGTTGGTTGAGTTGCTGTCAGAATGTTTGCGGCTACTGTTGGATGGCGTAATTTGCGGGTCGCCGATCGGTCTGCGGCCGGCTCGAGCGGCGTGGTGGGACAAAAAAAGCACACCTGATACGAGCTCGTCTCCAATGCGCATGCTGGAGGATGCATGAGCACCCGAGCTCTTCCTCGTTCATCGGTGGCAAAGGCACGGGTGAACAAGAGGGTCACCAATATTTTGGCTACCCTAAGCAAGATCCAAACAGCCCCTCCCAGCCCCACCCCTCCCAGCACATTCAAATCCCTCGTTCGCCATGAAATTTTGCCATGTGTTGTTTTCATGGATATTTTGTTGTGTGAAAACAAATTTAAATATGAACGAATAATCGGTGTCCGCGGTCTTCTGTCGGGCACAGTTAGATGACCTCATAGTAGTAGTAGTGTAGAGTACTACTAGATAGTGAGTGTTTACTATTGTATCTACGTACTAATTGCAATGCATGCATGTGTTAGCAGTATAATGACCACGTACGGATTTGATGGTAAGATTTGTGTAAGTTGGATGTCATATTATTGCTCTAACATGTGGTCAAAGTTAGCCTCCAAAACACATTTTATACCCTATATCGATTGAGGGAGTACATGCATTGCTAAGGTTTCTCTTAATCCTTGCATGCAACGTTTTTATTGAAGCTTGAAAGGTGAACATTTGAATGGGAGGGACTACTACAACCCTTCCAAATGAACTATACTACTAATGGTATCGTACTCCCTCCATTCACCATCTCACATGCTCAGTACTTCTGCGAACTATGGAAGTAACAAACTTATTCCACCACTCAACATCTATTATGGATGCATTGTGGATTTTAAATTGAGTCATATAGACCATAAAGTATGCACTTAGGGCGTCCACAATGTATGGTTTTTGTTTCCTCTAAGCCCTTTGTCCACTTAGAGGCAGGCCTCTATACATTGCATGAACCACGTCTAACAAAAAATTGGCTAGCATCGCGTCTAACCTTAGAGGCTGCATCTAACAATGTAACAATCCATCTAGTCCCAATTGTCAGCCTTAGGAAGCATAAGAAAGTAGGAGTACAATAGAAATAGTACTAATTGCACAAATGTGTTGCTAATCAATACTTTTTAAATTTCTGCTCGGGCCCACCTTAGTGGCTGGTTAGAGTCTCTATACATTTTGGTTTTTTAATTTGATAAGAGGCAAACCATGTGGGGCCTACCTTAGAGGCAAGGCTCTATACACTAGAGATGCTCTGTACGTATTATTTTGATGTGTCCCATCAACTCACAGAATGAGGAGAAGCTTGCTTAGTATGTCGTCTCCCCCTCCCATGGGTGCGGTGGCTCGTAGAGTCGTAGTGTAACACCCCGGATATGATTTACCCAATATGTACTCCAACTCTTGCCGTTTCCGGCGTTAAGTTATTTTATTTTCTCGGGTTCAGGTTTTTTGTCTCCGTGTGTTGTTATCATTGTCATGCATCTCATATCATGTCATCATGTGCATTGCATTTGCATACGTGTTCATCTCATGCATTCGAGCATTTTCCCAGTTGTCCGTTTTGCATTCCGGCGCTTTGTTCTCCTCCGGTGGTCATTTCTACCTTTCTTTCGTGTGTGGGGATTAAATATTTCCGGATTGGACCGAGACTTGCCAAGCGACCTTGGTTTACTACCGGTAGACTGCCTGTCAAGTTTCGTACCATTTGGACTTCGTTTGATACTCCAACGATTAACCGAGGGACCGAGAAGGCCTCGTGTGTGTTGCAGCCCAACACCCCTGCAATTTGGCCCAAAACCCACCAAAACATTCTCCATCATCTAGAGCGTTCGATCACGATCGCGTGGCCGAAAACCGCACCTCATTTGGATTCTCCTAGCTCCCTCTATGCCTATATATAGACCCCCTCATCCAAATCTCGGATCCCCTCCTTCTAACCCTAAAAAAATCCCAGATCCGCCGCGAACCGGACGTGTCCGGCCCGCGCCGGACAGTGTCCGCTCTGCCCGAGCCAGTCCCGTGCCGACACGTGGCGTCGCGCGCCCACTTCGCCGTCCCATGCCGCCGGCCCGCCCGGGCCCAGGCGGGGCCCTCCCGGCCCGGCTACCCCGCGCGCCGCCTCCTACATCGCCCGTGCCGCCTCGCCTCTCTTCCCCGACACCGGCGGGCTGCGCCGCCGCGCTAGGTCATCGCCGGCGCCGACCGGCGCCCCGCAAGGCGCCCCGCGCCGGATCCGCATCGCCCGCCGCCGCCGCCAGGTCGCCGCCCCTCACCGCCGCGGCCAGCGCGCCGGCGAGCTCCACCTCGGGCTCCGGCCTCCTCCCTTGAGCAACTCCGGCGAGCTCCATCTCTGGCTAGGACGAACCTTGGGAAGCGCGCCGAACCGGATCTGGATCTGGATCTCGTCTCGGTTGACTTTCCGTCCCTAACCCTAATTTTTTTCCTATGTTCATCATGTCGTAACTCCTCATCCGTAGCTCCGTTTTGGGCATATAGCATATCAAAATGTTCGCCTCAGAGAGTACATCATTTCATCTCATTGCATCATTTTCATTTGAGTTCATCTTGATGCCCGAAATGCTGTTAGAAGTATGCTATTTGAGATAATTGACAGATCTGCTGCTCCAATTAGATATTTGTCATTTTTGCCATGATTATTGTGTGCATGATATGCCCATGGGCTCTACATGTGTTTTGTTATATGTTTTTCCATCTATCCAGAGGTGCAACCGATGTATTTTTGTGATGTGTGTGGTGATTAGCACAAGCTTGCCAAGTGGAGCATTTGTTAATGCTGATTTCAGGGACTTAGCATTTCCACTAAGTCCTTGACCTGTTTATCTCATATGGCCATATGTTCATGTTGTTTCCTAGTGATCCGTGCCTCTTTTGAGGATGATCAGTAAGGATGTTTTGTTAATCTTGTAGTGCTCTATCCATCCATGTCTTTGTTTGCAATTATGGAGCACTCTAGCTTGAGTCAATCGAGCTCTACTTTTGTCATTTCATGAATCTAGGCAGATTGTCTACTTGTTAGCGATTTTGCCGATGATGTTGTAGTTGATCCGTGCATGTTATGTTATTGTTCTTGCCATGTCTAGCTTGTATTTTGTGTATTATTGATGGGTGTATGCTTATCTTTTCATGACTTGCTCTGTAGCGAGTGCATCGAGCTCGTAAACATGCCTACTTGATATCTGTTTTTAGCATGCTCCAGTTTTCACTAAGTCTGAGAACTGATTCTGTTTTTGCCATGTTCACATGCTTGCAAATGTATTTTCTGATCCCTTTTGGCTCAAGGTCACTAAGGGACTTTTGTTAAGCTCTTTTAGTAGCTCCATGCCATGCTTTACTTTGCCATGTTCAAGTCCTTTAGCATATAGTTTTCATGCTCCAAAGAGTGCTATCTGATCTGAAATTCCAGACAAGTGTTAATTTCACTGTCTGAAATCTGTTTGCCAAATGCATTTTTGCCATGCTTGTTTGGACCTGTTAATGGATGAATTGGCCGTAGCTCAGTGCTAGACTTTTGTTAAGCTTCATGAATGGATTCCTGCCATGTATTTTTGTGCCATGTTTGGGTGTTGTAGCATGTTTATCTTGTTGCATTTAGATGGCTACTTGCTGTAAATCGCAGAACGTGGCCATATTTGAATTGCTTGTCGTTTCCAAACCGTAACTCCGATTCCGGCGTTCTTTATATCATTTTCAAGCGATTTCATCTCATCTTTCAAGTGGCACACTTGGATTTCCAAGTTGAGCCCAGGTTCATGCTTTCCTTGTCAAATCTTGCATATGCATCACATATTGCATCCCGCATAGCATATCATCTTTGCATCATGTTGTTTGAGTTGGCACGTGGTTGATTGGGTCCTTGTTGCGTGTTTGTCTTGTTTGGGTAGAGCCGGGAGACGAGTTCGCTAACGAGGAGCCCGTTGAGTTTGCTTTCGAGGATCCAGTCAACTCTGACAACTTCGCAGGCAAGATGATCATACCCTCGAAATCACTACTATCTTTGCTTTGCTAGATGCTTGCTCTTTTGCTATGCCTATGCTACAATGCCTACCACTTGCTTATCATGCCTCCCAAATTGCCATGTCAAACCTCTAACCCACCATGTCCTAGCAAACCGTTGATTGGCTATGTTACCGCTTTGCTCAGCCCCTCTTATAGCGTTGCTAGTTGTAGGTGAAGTTTGGAGACCGTTCCTTGTTGGAACATTATTTACTTGTTGGGATATCATTATATTACCATGTTATCTTAATGCATCTATACACTTGGTAAAGGGTGGAAGGCTCGGCCTCTCGCCTAGTGTTTTGTTCCACCCTTGCCGCCCTAGTTTCCGTCATATCGGTGTTATGTTCCCGGATTTTGCGTTCCTTACGCGGTTGGGTTATAATGGGAACCCCTTGACAGTTCGCCTCGATTAAAGCTTTTCCAGAAATGCCCAACCTTGGTTTTACCATTTGCCACCTAGCCTCTTTTTCCCTTGGGTTTCCGGAGCCCGAGGGTCATCTTATTTTATCCCCCCCCCCGGGCCAGTGCTCCTCTAAGTGTTGGTCCAACCGAGCGATGTTCGGGGCTACCAGGGGAAACTCTGGGCTGGCCTGCCCGACGTCTTGCTCATCCGGTGTGCCCTGAGAACAAGATATGTGCAGCTCCTATCGGGATTTGTTGGCACATCTGGGTGGTGTTGCTGGATTTGTTTTAACTTGTCGAAGTGTCTTGTAGAACCGAGATACCGAGTCTGATCAGAACATCTCGGGAGGAGGTCTATTCCTTCGTTGACCGTGAGAGCTTGTCATGGGCTAAGTTGGGACTCCCCTGCAGGGATTTGAACTTTTGAAAGCCGTGCCCGCGGTTATGGGTAGATGGGAATTTGTTAATGTCCGGCTGTAGATAACTTGAACCTTAACTTAATTAAAATGAATCAACAGTGTGAGTTACCGTGATGGTCCCTTCTCGGCGGAGTCCGGGAAGTGAACACGGTGTTGGAATAATGCTTGCGCAGGTGGTTCTCTAGTTACTCGTTCGCGCTTTGCCTCCTTTGCTCGCTCTCTTTTGCGAACAGGATAGCCACCATATATGCTAGTCGCTTGCTGCAGCTCCACATATTTACCTTGCCTTACCTATTAAGCTTAAATAGTCTTGATCGCGAGGGTGCGAGATTGCTGAGTCCCCGTGGCTCACAGATTACTATTACACCAGATGCAGGGCCTGATGATTCCGCTCCAGATGGCGTGCTAGAGGTCAAGTGGGAGTTCGACGACGACTCTCAACGATACTACGTGTCTTTCCCTGATGCTCAGTAGTGGTGCCTAGTTGGGGTGATCGGGACCGTGTCGCATGTTGGGTTTATCTTTTATTTTGGTGCCGTAGTCGGGCCATGAGTGTTTGAATGTTGTAATGTTATTTATGCACTTTGATTGACATGGCGAGTGTAAGCCAACTATATATCTCCCCTTTATTATCTATATGACATGGGATGTTGTGAAGATTGCCTAACTTGCGACATTGCTTTTATGTCTCTAAGTCGTGCCTCGACACGTGGGAGCTATAGCCGCATCGAGGGCATTACAAGTTGGTAATCAGAGCCTTCCCCAACCTTAGGAGCCCCATTGCTTGATCGTTTTTAGCGGCCGAGTTGTGTCTAGAAAAATGTTTTGAGTCATTTAGGAATTATATATCGGAGAGTTTAGGAATTCTTTTTACTTCCCAGTCTCCTCATCGCTCTGGTAAGGCATCCTGACGTAGAGTTTTGACTCTTCTGTTCTCAAATTTCGCTAAAACAAATTTTAGGATCACGCGGGTTTCTTGGAATCGTTCCGATGGTTTTGTGACGAGAACATTATCTTGGTGCCTCCTGTCAGGGGTTTTTGTGGCAGTGTCCCGAGGAATTGAGCTCCGAGGTGTTGTCGTCACAATTTTATCGTTGCAGTTCTGGAATACCTGAGTTTAGTACGCCGACATCGAAAATCTCTTTTATGCAGTTCGTTGGTGAGATAACCTCGACGCCACCCAGTACTGGGGCGGGAGTTCGGGAGTATTGCCATAACTTGTATAACAGATGCTTTTCGAAGGTTGAGGTAGATGGTTTCCAAAGTTTTTCTTGGTTATGTGTTGAAGGATGGATACAGCTGGATGTAGGATTTGCTAGATTTGGGTGAGATATTATGCTTCCCCTGTATCCCCAACACCTGATTGCATAACCGGAAAGGTTTGGGAGTTTCATAGGTGGGAATTCTTGTAGCTCTAGTTCTTCTTCCACGGATATTTGGTTTGAGATTGGGATTTCTTACCGAGTATTCGTTCTTGATCCATACCTTGTTGATTTATTTCTCTACCTAAATTCTAAGTGGCTTCACAATTTATGGATATGTGACCATTTCAAGAGGATTGCATTCGTTCATTTTGTTCGGATGTGAAGACTTTATGTTGCAATTTTCATTCCGTTGGATCCAGCTTCATTTTATCTGTCAATGTGCTAACGGTGGTCACCCTCTTCAGGATGGCTCCCGGTAAGAGCACCAATCAGAATCAGAATCAAGATTCGGCACCACCTCCACCTCCTCCGGAGGCATGGCAAGCTGTGATGGCCGCAACCAATGCAAACACACAGTTGATCATGCAAATTCTTCAAGAGTGCAATCAAGCGAACCAAGGCAACCAAGGCAACAATCAGAATCACTTTGCTACACTCAACCAGTTCCTTGCTAACGGGCCAAAGACTTCCAGCAATTGTGTTGAGGCAACTGATGCTGACGATTGGCTCGTGGATCTGTGCAAGCATTTCGAGTGCAGTAATGTCAGGCCTGAGGACTTTGTCAAGTTCGCATCCTTCCAACTCAAAGATCAAGTTGCAGAATGGTTCCAGCAGTACAAGGATTCCAGAGGTGGACGTGTTATTACCTGGGATGAATTCCATCAAGATTTCAGAGCTCATCATATCCCTCAGAGCGTGGTTGAAAGCAAGTGTGAGGAATTCCGCAACCTGAAGCAAGGCTCTTTGTCTGTCTATGACTACAACAAGTTGTTTCAGAAGCTCGCCCGCTTTGCTAAGCAGGACGTCTCTGATGAGAAGATCATGATATACCAGTTCAGGGGTGGTCTCAGAGAAGAAATCCAGCTAGCTCTTGTTCTCTTTGAGCCCTTGAGGTACGATGAGTTCTACAACATGGCATTGAAGCAAGAGGCCGCTCAACTGAGGTGTGATGCTTCCAAGAAGCGAGTCAGAGATGCTACTCCTTCTTCCTCTACTCAAGTGGCCAAGCAGCAGAAGTATTGGCTTCCTCCTCCTCCGTTCCGTCAGCTGTATCAGCAGAAGAGCAAAGGTGGCAGTGGATCTTCCCACCCACCCAACCCTGGCTTTCAGAACAAGACTTCGTCTCAAGCTCCAAGATAAAGTGCTCCGTACCACCGTCCGCTTTCAGAGGTCACGTGCAACAAGTGCCAATAGAAGGGTCACTATGCCAACAAGTGTTTCAACCAGAGGCGTCTTCCTCCTCCTCCTGTGAGATCGGCAAGTACAGCTATGGTCAAGCATAACACCAAGTCCGCCAAGGTCAACTTGCTGAATGCAGCTCAGGCAAAGGACTCGCCAGATGTGATTATGGGTAACCTTCCTGTTAATGACATTCCCGCAAGAGTTCTTTTTCACACGGGTGCATCTTTATCATTTTTATCGAAGCCTTTTGCATCCATGCATGATGTGCATACTATTGATTTGCCTAAGCCGATAGCGATTTCTTCTCCGGGTTTGTTCATGAACACCAAAATGATGGCTCCGGATGTTACTATCACCTTGGGCGATTACAAGTTTCTTTCTTCTCCAATGGTTCTTGGTAACTCGGATATTGATCTTATTCTTGGTATGGATTGGCTTTCTAAGCACAGGGCGCATCTTGATTGTGCAGCCAGGCAGATTCAATTGACTCATTCGTCTGAGGATGTAATTGTCTTTGCCGCTCGTGACGATACCATCCGTCTATTTTCTCTCAATGAGAAGGGTGAACTGGATGCTATCTCGCAAATTCCAGTCGTTTGCGAATATCAAGACGTCTTTCGAGAAGAGCTTCCAGGAATGCCTCCACACCGGCCAGTTGAATTCGTCATCGATCTTGAGCCTGGCACGGAACTAGTGTGCAAGCGTCCTTACAAGCTTGGACCTGAAGAGTTGAAGGAGCTGAAGAAGCAACTCGATATTCAAAAGAGAATGGGTCTCATCCGGCCTAGTTCTTCTCCGTGGGGTTGTGGTGTTCTTTTTGTGAAGAAGAAGGATGGAACGGACCGACTTTGTGTTGATTACCGTCCATTGAACAAGAAGACCATCAAGAACAAGTATCCACTTCCCAACATTAACGAGCTGTTCGAACAACTCAAAGGTGCCCAAGTATTCTCCAAGCTTGATCTCCGTATGGGTTATCATCAGATTCGAATCCGTGAACAAGATATTCCCAAGACGGCTTTCAGGACAAGCTATGGTTCATATGAGTACACTGTCATGTCTTTTGGCCTCGTCAATGCTCCTCCGACTTTCTCTCGCATGATGAACTTCATCTTCAACGCCTTCACCAATGACTTCGTTTTGGTCTATCTCAACGACATTCTGGTTTTCTCGAAGAACAAGGAAGATCATGCCAAGCACTTGCGTTTGGTGCTTGATAAGCTCAGGGAACACAAGTTCTATGCCAAGTTCTCCAAGTGCGAATTTTGGCTCGATGAGGTTCTTTATCTTGGTCATATCATCTCTACCAAGGGCATTGTGGTGAATCCTGAGAAGGTGTCTGCAATTGTGAATTGGGAACCTCCTCAGAACGTGAAGCAACTCCGTAGCTTCCTCGGTCTCGCAAGCTACTACCGAAGATTCGTTGAAAACTTTTCTAAGATCGCGAAGCCTCTCTCAAATCTTCTCCAGAAGCACGTCAAGTACGTTTGGTCTCCGGAGTGTGACATTGCTTTCAACACTTTGGAAGAGAAATTGATCACTGCTCCAGTTCTGACTCCGCCTGATGAATCCAAACCGTACGAGGTCTTTTGTGATGCCTCTCTCCAAGGTCTTGGCGCAGTGTTGATGCAAGAGAAGAAAGTTGTGGCTTATACCTCTCGCCAGTTGAAGCCCAATGAGAAGAACTACCCCACTCATGATCTCGGGTTGGCGGCTGTTGTGCATGCTCTTTTGACTTGGAGACATCTCTTATTGGGAAGAAAAGTGGACATCTTCACTGACCACAAGAGTCTCAAGTACATCTTCACTCAGGCTAATTTCAACCTCAGGCAAACTCGATGGGTCGAAATGATTCAAGAGTATAATCCGAGTATCGAGTATACTCCAGGCAAGTCCAATGTGATTGCTGACGCATTGAGCAGAAAGGCTTATTGCAACAGTCTGATTCTCAAGCCTTATCAACCCGAGCTTTGTGAAGCTTTCCGCAAACTTAATCTGCAAGTTGTTCCTCAAGGTTTCCTCGCAAACCTTCAAGTCTCTCCTACCTTGGAAGATCAGATTCGCCAAGCCCAGCTTCTTGATGCTGTGGTGAAAAAGGTGAAGATTGGGATTGTCAAGAGTCAACCCAAGTACAAGTGCTACCGCCTTGATGACAAGGACACTCTCTTCTTTGAGGATCGTATTGTTGTGCCCAAAGGTGACCTCATAAAGTGATCATGAACGAGGCTCACAATTCTCTCCTCTCCATCCACCCTGGGAGCACGAAGATGTATCAGGACCTCAAGCAGGCTTATTGGGGGACTCGAATGAAGCGCGAGATTGCGCAATTCGTGAATGAATGTGATGTTTAGAGAAGAGTGAAGGCAGAACACCAAAGACCAGCTGGTCTCCTCCAACCTCTTTCCATTCCAGAATGGAAGTTTGACCACATTGAAATGGACTTCGTGACTGGGTTTCCAAAGTCCAAGCGCGGCAATGATGCTATATTACTTGTCATAGACAAACTCACTAAAGTGGCTCACTTTGTGCCTATCAAAGAGTCAATCACTACAGCTCAATTGGCGGAACTCTATACCTCTCGAATTGTCTCTCTACACGGTATTCCACAAGTGATCTCTTCAGACCGTGGCAGCATCTTTACCTCAAAGTTTTGGGATTCTTTTCAGAAGGCCATGGGCACCAACATCCGCTTCAGCACAGCTTTCCATCCTCAAACTAGCGGTCAAGTCGAGCGTGTCAACCAGATTCTTGAAGATATGCTCAGGGCTTGTGTGATCTCCTTCGGCATGAAGTGGGAGGATTGTCTTCCTTACGCTAAATTCTCCTACAACAACAGTTTTCAAGCAAGTTCGGGCAAGGCCCCATTTGAAATTCTGTATGGCAGTAAGTGTCGTACCCCTCTCAACTGGTCTGAAACTGGTGAACGTCAGCTTCTTAGAAATGACTTAATCACAGAGGCAGAGGAAATGTGCAAAGTCATTCGAGATAACCTCAAAGCAGCCCAATCCCGCCAGAAGACCTACTATGATAGTAAGCACCGTGATTTGGCTTTCGAGATCGGAGATCATGTTTACCTCCGCGTCTCTCCAATGAAAGGTACTCGTCGCTTCGGTATCAAAGGGAAGCTTGCCCCTAGATAAGTGGGACCTTTCAAGATCGTCAACAAGAGAGGCGATCTCGCCTATCAACTCGAGCTTCCTTCAAACTTTGCAAATGTTCATGACGTTTCCATGTCTCTTAGCTCCGAAAGTGCTTCAAGACTCCTGACCGCACCGTCAACTTCGAGGACATTGAGCTCCAAGAAGATCTCTCTTATCGTGAGCACCCCGTGGCTATTCTTGAAGAGACTAAACGCAAGACTCGCAACAAGTCAATCAAATTCCTCAAAGTCAAGTGGTCACGCCATTCCGACCGTGAAGCTACCTGGGAACGCGAGGATCACCTCCGTTCTGAGTACCCGGCGTTCTTTCAGTCCTAGATCTCGGGACGAGATCCTTTCATAGTGGTGGAGTGTTTTAACACCCCGTATATGATTTACCCAATATGTACTCCAACTCTTGCCGTTTCCGGCGTTAAGTTATTTTATTTTCTCGGGTTCGGGTTTTTGTCTCCGTGTGTTGTTATCATTGTCATGCATCTCATATCATGTCATCATGTGCATTGCATTTGCATACGTGTTCATCTCATGCATTTAAGCATTTTCCCCGTTGTCCGTTTTGCATTCCGGCGCTTCGTTCTCCTCCGGTGGTCATTTCTACCTTTCTTTTGTGTGTGGGGATTAAACATTTCCGGATTGGACCGAGACTTGCCAAGCGACCTTGGTTTACTACCGGTAGACCGCCTGTCATGTTTCGTACCATTTGGACTTCATTTTGATACTCCAATGGTTAACCGAGTGACCGAGAAGGCCTCGTGTGTGTTGCAGCCCAACACCCCTCCAATTTGGCCCAAAACCCACCAAAACCTTCTCCATCATCTAGAGCGTTCGATCACGATCGCGTGGCCGAAAACCGCACCTCATTTGGATTCTCCTAGCTCCCTCTATGCCTATATATAGACCCCCTCATCCAAATCTCGGATCCCCTCCTTCTAACCCTAAAAAAATCCCAGATCCGCCGCGAACCGGACGTATCCGGCCCGCGCTGGACAGTGTCCGCTCCGCCCGAGCCAGTCCCGCGCCGACACATGGCGCCGCGCGCCCACTTCGCCGTCCCGCGCCGCTGGCCCGCCCGGGCCCAGGCGGGGCCCTCCCG
>NC_041388.1:231045728-231097564 GCF_002162155.2 Triticum dicoccoides | reverse complement strand
GCCGGCGCCGCAAGGCGCCCCGCGCCGAATCCGCACCGCTCGCCGCAGCCGCCAGGTCGCCGCCCCTCACCGCCGCGGCCAGCGCGCCGGCGAGCTCCACCTCGGGCTCCGGCCTCCTCCCCTCGAGCAACTCCGGCGAGCTCCATCTCCGGCGAGGACGAACCTCGGGAAGCGCGCCGAACCGGATCTGGATCTGGATCTCGTCTGGGTTGACTTTCCGTCCCTAACCCTAATTTTTTTGCCTATGTTCATCATGTCGTAACTCCTCATCTGTAGCTTCATTTTGGGCATATAGCATATCAAAATGTTCGTCTCAGAGAGTACATTATTTCATCTCATTGCATCATTTTAATTTGAGTTCATCTTGATACCGGAGATGCTGTTAGAAGTATGCTATTTGAGATAATTGACAGATCTGCTACTCCAATTAGATATTTGTCATTTTTTCCATGATTATTGTGTGCATGATATGCCCATGGGCTTTACATGTGTTTTGTTATATGTTTTTCCATCTGTCCAGAGGTGCAACCCATGTATTTTTATGATGTGTGTGGTGACTAGCACAAGCTTGCCAAGTGGAGCATTTGTTAATGCTGATTTCAGGGACTTAGCATTTCCACTAAGTCCTTGACCTGTTTATCTCATATGGCCATATGTTCATGTTGTTTCCTAGTGATCCGTGCCTCTTTTGAGGAAGATCAGTAAGGATGTTTTGTTAATCTTGTAGTGCTCTATCCATCCGTGTCTTTGTTTGCAATTATGGAGCACCCTAGCTTGAGTCAATCGAGCTCTACTTTTGTCATTTCGTGAATCTGGGCAGATTGTCTACTTGTTAGCGATTTTGCCGATGATGTTGTAGTTGATCCGTCCATGCTATGTTATTGTTCTTGCCATGTCTAGCTTGTATTTTGTGTATTCTTGATGGGTGTATGCTTAGCTTTTCATGACTTTCTCTGTAGCGAGTGCATCGAGCTCGTAAACATGCCTACTTGATATCTGTTTTCAGCATGCTCCAGTTTTCACTAAGTCTGAGAACTGATTCTGTTTTTGCCATGTTCACATGCTTGCAAATGTATTTTCTGATCCCTTTTGGCTCAAGGTCACTAAGGGACTTTTGTGAAGATATTTGAGTAGCTCCATTCCATGCTTTACTTTGCCATGTTCATGTCCTGTAGCATATAGTATTCATGCTCCGAAGAGTGCTATCTGATCTGAAATTCCAGACAAGTGTTAATTTCACTAAGTCTGAAATCTGTTTGCCAAATGCATTTTTGCCATGCTTGTTTGAACCTGTTAATGGATTAATTGGCCGTAGGTCAGTGCTAAACTTTTGTTAAGCTTCATGAATGGATTCCTGCCATGTATTTTTGTGCCATGTTTGTGTGCTGTAGCATGTTCATCTTGTTGCATTTAGATAGCTACTTGCTGTAAATCGCAGAACGTGGCCATATTTGAATTGCTTGTCATTTCCAAACCGTAACTCCGATTCCGGCGTTCTTTATATCGTTTTCAAGCGATTTCATCTCATCTTTCCGGTTGTAGATAACTTGAACCTTAACTTAATTAAAATGAATCAACAGTGTGAGTTACCGTGATGGTCCCTTCTCGGCGGAGTCCGGGAAGTGAACACGGTGTTGGAATAATGCTTGCGCAGGTGGTTCTCTAGTTACTCGTTCGCGCTTTGCCTCCTCTTCTCACTCTCTTTTGCAAACAGGATAGCCACCATATATGCTAGTCGCTTGCTGCAGCTCCACATATTTACCTTGCCTTACCTATTAAGCTTAAATAGTCTTGATCGCGAGGGTGCGAGATTGCTGAGGCCCCGTGGCTCACAGATTACAGTTACACCAGATGCAGGGCCTGATGATTCCGCTCCAGATGGTGCGCTTGAGCTCAAGTGGGAGTTCGACGAGGACTCTCAATGATACTACGTGTCTTTCCCTGATGCTTAGTAGTGGTGCCTAGTTGGGGTGATCGGGACCGTGTCGCATGTTGGGTTTATCTTTTATTTTGGCGCCGTAGTCGGGCCATGAATGTTTGAATGTTGTAATGTTATTTATGCTCTTTGATTGACGCGGCGAGTGTAAGCCAACTATGTATCTCCCCTTTATTATCTATATTACATGGGATGTTGTGAAGATTGCCTAACTTGCGACATTGCTTTCAATGCGGTTATGTCTCTAAGTCGTGCCTCGACACGTGGGAGCTATAGCCGCATCGAGGGCGTTACACACAGGACAAGGAGAAGCTTGCTTACTATGCCTACACCCGCTCCCTCGCCCACGCGCGCGGTGGCTCGCAGGACGACGAGAAATTTTTACTACTCCCTGCTTTACTCCTCGTCCCTACCTTGGTTAGAGATATTATCATATTGTTTGAAATATATGTCTTTCAGTAGTAGGAGTAGTATGGTGATACATAGGAGTACTACTACAACAATTACCTTGGAGTCCATGGTATAGCAAGCTACCCTAGGCTATGTTACTACTCCCTCATTTCCGGTTTATGGCTTAGTTTCAAAATCTCTCGAACCAAGGTAGATGGTGAGTGGTGAATTAATTTTGTAGTTTGCACAAGTAATTAGTATGCTCGTTTTTCTCAAGAAGTTATGTTTACCGATGCATTAATTACAACAAATGCATGCATGACCACTAAATTTCCATGAACCTCTACATGCATTGGCGAGTTTTCTCATGATACTGCTTGCATTGGGTGATTTAATGCACCTCGAAATCCAAACATGTGATGGTACTACTAGTAGAATTGAGACTTATAAAACAAAAAAAACAATTTTTTCAGATGAGCCCTATAAACTGGAAAGGAGGGAGTAGTAAGTAGTACTACCTCCATAGTGGGTACGTACTTCGTAAAATCAGATTTTCCCAAAACTAAGTCACTCAACCTTTATTTGCTTGTTTCCCTTCCTGCATCGTTACCTCAAATAGACTATGCCAAACTCCCCTGCCAGCCGCGCGGGAAAATACCTACCCCCGCCTTTTTTAGTCCGGGTTTGAATCGATGGATCACATGAAGCAGCAAAAACCAAGCCGTGTCTTGTACTCCTCTGTCATACTAATTAAAAGAGTGGAGACATTCGCTTTCATGAATTCTGTACTTTCTCTCGCTGACATGTGGGACGTATAGAAACCGGCTCGATGTGTCGTGCACCAAATAATAGTGTAGAACAGCAGGGGGACGGACCCCAGTCGTAGCGCCCCAGTTGTAGTAATTATTTCGCACTTCGCTGAATCCGCTTCGTCATCATCTCCTTCAAGAAAACCATGTATTGTTTCTGCCAATGTTTTGCCTCAAGAGGGATGTGCATCGCCTTGGTATATCATGACATGTGGGACCGCATGACAGGCCATGCTCCCCGGCCCACCGCTCGGTAAAATCACCTCATTTTTACTACTTTTCCTTCGTCTCAGTTTACAGGGCATGCACGTCGTTCTAGGTTGAGAATTTAACTAGCTATATATGTGATGAACAATATATGTTTAGAAACTACATCCGCTTAAGAATCCAATGATATACTTTTTGTGACATAGTAACTCATATTTAGTTAGTCAAATGGATGATCTAGAACTACGTGCATGCCCTATAAACCGAGATGGAGGGAGTAGTATCTTTTTAGATCAATATAGTCGGGATTCACCTAGGAGCAAAACCTAGTGGTAGGTTGCTCCTGTCGTGTTGGTGTAGCAACTCAAGCAAGGTAAGTCCGCACACGAAATGGCGACACACTTAACAGGACCCCTTTGGCTGACATGTGGCTCATCCACCATCTTGTTCCACATGCGATGCACCAAATTACTGTTCAGAGCAGCGGTTGGACTTGGAGGCACCCCGTTCGTAGCGCTGCAGTAGTAGTAAATGAGTGATGAGGGGTCAAATCACAAAGCCCTACCTTTCCCGCATTAAGTTGGATGGACAAAGCAACCATCATTTCACTCTAGGGAGCAAGAGCATAAGGAAAAGAGAAAACCAATGATGCGTGTAGCAGCTACCCAGGGCACCCTAGTGTAGGAGCCTCCACTACTAATCCGCTTCTCCCTCGTCCTCGTGAAGAAAAACGATGATGCGGCTGGTAGGGTTTGTAGGAGTACTACAGCATGCGGGGCCACGGTGTAGTAAATGGGAGAGGGGTTGAGTTCGAGTCGACACCTTAAAACGGGTGGGCCGCTTGGTTTTATGGGAACGAGGCAGCATTTTGGGTTCGGGGACCAGTGGAGATATATGTGGTACACAAAATTGTGGACATAGGTTCGACCGAAAGGCAATGACGCATGGGCCCCGCATTTTGATATACTCGCGGCTGCGTGAAATTTTCTACTCAAAATAATGCATAAAAGTTCCTCCAAAAACATCTATAACTAATGGGAAGTGAATGTATGCTTAAAATGGAAAAAGGAAAAAATGAATTGCAGTTAAAAGAATGACATTTCTAACAAAAATGTGAATGTGAACTACATATCTGTGCACGTGACCAACACATACATTGTCAATTCAAAATGTAATGCAAGACATAAATTATGAGTAACATGCACAAATTGATGATGTGGTGCTTGCATGCATAGAGTACAAAAACAATGTGATTTATGACTTGCATGCATGACGTGTTCTTGTGCCATAGTTGCATGTCCAGGAAAAAAGCTACTAGTGGGTTGTACTAGCTATTTAGGAATAGAAGATGTATACATGGAAGTTGTAGGGAAAGAGATGACATGTATGTCAATTCCTATGAGTAGGGATTGGAAAAGAGATGTCATTTGGTTCACATCATATGAACTTTCCTATTGAATCTAGAGATGACATGTATCTCAATTCCTATGAGGAGGGATTGGAAAAAGAGATGTCATTTGGTTCACACCATGGGAACTTTTCTATTGAATATCCGCTAATGTTTATTTTCCTTTGAAAATGTGGGAGTATAGGAATCCATTCATATGAACCAAGTGGCTCTAAAGCTATAAAAATGATATCATGTTTATTTTCCTTTGAAATGTGGAGTATATGAATCTATACCTATGAACCAATTGGCTCTAAAGGAAAAAATCATATCATATAGAGTTCCTATGGTATTCCTCCACACCAAAGGATGGTTGAAATTGCTGTAGGTGATACGACAGTCTTTCTTTGTGATGAGGACATCAATACCATTGTTACACCCACAGCCCCTACTGCTACATATACGGGACCAATTACTAGAGCTCGCGCACGCCAATTAAATTATCAGGTACTTTCGTTTCTTGGTAATGATTCTAATGTTCATGAGAATATGATGCTGCCTAAATTGGATACATTTGTTTTGCTTACAAATGAAGGGCCTATCTTGGAGAAGGATGAACATTGGAGCAAGAACAAGCATGGAGATGATGCCATGCACAAGGGGAACAAGAACGGAGTTACAAGTGATGATTTCAGGACTTTGAAGCCACCATAATGGGTGCATGAAGCCTTGGACGAAATATACAAGATGCCACTTCATAAATTTTGTCCCGAGGCTATTATAGGTGCTGCATCACCTTTTTATTGGGCCAGGCCCATGTAATTTCGAAATACATAAGTATAGGCTATTTTTAGAGTCCGTATGTGTGGGGAAACAAGAGATAGGGTTGATTTCGGACCCCTCCACCAAGGGCCACGAAATTCCCCCTCTCTTCCTCCATATATACAGCCCTTAGGGCACCGTTTAGACTTTGGGTTTTGTTTAGATTAAAAGTTCGCCATAGCTGCAACTTCGCGTACTTCGTTTGTGTTCAACGACCAGACAAAGGCGTCACAGAACCCCACCTTGATCAATAAAGCTTTCATCTTATATTCGCAATATCCAGATTGCAATCTCAGTTTCTTGCTTGTTCTTCGTTTGCTCGCAGGAAACAGACCCTCGTGGTCAGGTTGATCGTGCTCCGGCGTGGTCAATAACCTCTCGGAGTTGGTTTAGCGATTGCTAAGGCGCGACGTCCTCGCACGTTCGTAGTCGGATCGTCAAAGTCGACTGCCACCAAAGCGATATCCATCATCTCATTGAAAGATGGGACACCTTTGCCTGTATCAAGTGGTATCAGATTTCCAGGTTGCTCGGTGAGATTTTATAGTTTTTCGTAGTTTAGATCGAGTCTATTCTTCATACCTATAGTCCACGAAAAAGCCAAAAAAAATTAGGGTTAGTTCATCCCATCCGAACCAATCTGAGCCTTGCATAATCTTTTCTGTATTTGCTTTGTTGAATTTGCGGTTGCATCGTCGTGTCCAGTTGCTGGTCTTAGCGTCTAGTCTTTTAGAGTTTCGAGTTCTGTTCACAGGTTGTCACGTCGCCGCTGCCATATATCACCACCGCATCATCATCGTCGCTGTTGCCATATACCACCACCACATATTCACCGCCAATCCAAATCCATATACGCCACCACATATCCGCCGCCATCACGCCAATCCGAGTTCACCTGCAACATATATCCGCCACCTGTCCGTGTTCCACCAGATTCATCTTCGCCACCAGTCCGAGTTCCACCAGATTCATCTCCGCCACCAGTCCTAGTCCGAGTCCAATAATTGTTGCATTGTTCTCGATTTCCAGATCACGCGATACTCCGAGTCGTGACAGAGAAGGACTCCCCAACTTCCGAGCCATCCGCAGAAGAAAAATAGTTCCAATTTCAAAAAAAAAACTAAGTCTGGAAAATTCTGGCTAGGCAGTTTTTAGACCATTTGTAGACTTTTTCGGAAAAAAATTGTTGCGGAGGAAAAAAAAAGAGGAAAAAAAAAGTGTAAAAAAAAGAGAAAAAAAATTCAGAGTGTGCTCCTCCCTTGTTTACGTGCCGCGCCGTGATTTTGTTGGTGTTCTAGGCTCGCGTCTCTAGCACAGTCTAGCCTAGGACCAGCACAGTACCGTCGTTGAGCGTTTATTCAACTTTGCATCTCTGAATTGATTATTGCTGACCCTTTTTGCTACCATATTATAAGCCTTCCCAGCTCCACATACATCTACGTCGTGCGTTTGACTCTCCCTGGTAATCTCTCTATCCAAGCTTTGAGAGTTTTGACTACAACGGTTGCCGATCACCGCCTGTTGCTGGGTAAGAACTGGTAAGAATTTGAGTTTTGCTTGACGGATTTGTGACACCCACCACCACCACTTGTTCGTAGTCTGTAGGATCATATTCTTGTGTGTTTCTATTGCTGCTAACCATGCCAGGATCACAAGCCGACGAGATTGACTGGGAGAATTTATCGAACAAGGAGCTTCATGATAAGTTTCAGCAAATGATGACTGAACAGGTGCAAGATGTGCTGAACAATTTTGAAGAGGCCATGGAGAAGATCACTGGCCTTGAGAAGACGTTCGAAACAAAGCTCGATAACAAGTTTAATGAATTGCTCGCGCGTTTTCCACCACCACCACCCGCTGCACCTAACGCACCTCTCCAACAACAACAACAACGACTACCTCCACGTCGCGAAACAGACCTCCGCCGAGCAAGCCGTGTTCCTCTTGCGTTTGGCCAAATTGTTTGTGCTGCTGTTGATACTTCTGTGGCTCCTGCTGCTGATGCGGAGGAGGATGATTATGTGGGAGATTATGAGGATGAGGTTGATCAAAATCAGCACTACGTGCAGCCACCTGTACCACCACCACCAGGTCGACCTCAGGTATATATTCGTAATGGTAGGCCTGCACCACCACCTCAGGTACGAGATGATGTCCATATTCCTAAACTGAAATTGAATATTCCACCATTTGAGGGTAGATATGTTCCTGATATATATCTTACTTGGGAGTTAGAAACTGAACAACGATTTACATGTTTACAATATCCTGAGGAGAGACGAGTTGGTGCTGCTGTTTGTGCTTTCACTAGTTTTGCATGTGTATCGTGGTCTGAACATTGTAGATTATATCCTATTCCAACTACTTGGGCTGCTTTGAAAACTGCTATGCGTACGCGTTGGGTTCCACCATATTATCAACGTGAATTGCTTCAAAAATTGCAGCGTTTAAGACAAGGGAAAAATTATGTAGAAGAATATTATCAGGAATTACAAACTGGCATGATTAGATGTGGTATTGTTGAGGAGAATGAAGCTATGCTTGCACGTTTTCTGGGTGGATTAAATAGAGAGATTCAGACCATTCTAGACTATAAGGAGTATACTAATATCACTCGTTTATTCCATCTTGCTTGTAAAGCTGAACGTGAAGTGCAGGATCGACAAGCATTGGGGCGAACTAACTTTTCTGCAGGACGACCTTCATCATGGACACCACGTGCATCTTCTACTTCAACTGCACCAGCACCTCCATCCGGTGCCACCTCCAGCCGTGATACAAGAAAACAGGCACAACCACCATTATCTGCCAAGAGCGCACCTGCGGGGCCTGCACAACGTTCTTCTTCTTCCATGGCATCAACAGGGCACACAAGTGATATTATTTGTCGTCGTTGTAAGGGAGGAGGTCATTATGCGAGAGAATGCAAATCTCCGCGTGTGATGATTGCTACCGCGGATGGTGGATATGAGTCCGCCAGTGACTATGATGAGGAGACTTTGGCTCTTATTACACGTGAAGAACATGGTGGAGATGATTCTGATCATGAGACGCAATACATGGCTCCTGAAGACGCTGACAGGTATGAATGTTTAGTTGCTCAATGTGTTTTGAGTGTGCAGATCACACAAGCTGAGCAAAATCAGAGGCACAATTTGTTCCATACCAAGGGAGTTGTGAAGGAACGTTCTGTGCACGTCATCATAGACGGAGGGAGCTGCAACAACTTGGCTAGCATGGAGATGGTGGAGAAGCTTTCTCTCACCACAAGACCACATCCACATCCTTACTACATCCAATGGTTCAACAACAGCGGCAAGGTTAAGGTAACACGTAGTGTTCGTGTGCATTTTAGTATCTCTACATATGCTGATTATGTTGATTGTGATGTGGTACCTATGCAAGCATGTTCCTTATTACTTGGTAGACCATGGCAATTTGATAAAAATTCTGTACACCATGGTAGAAACAATCACTATACTCTTGTTCATAAGGATAAAAATATTACTTTGCTTCCTATGACTCCTGATTCCATTTTGAAAGATGATATTAATAGAGCTAATAAAGCAAAACAGGAGACGAATAAGAGTGAAAATCAGATTGTGGCAAAAGAATTTGAGCAACAAATGAAGCCTAATAATAAACCATCTAGTGTTGCTTCTGAAATTAAATTGAAAAGTGCATGTTTATTTGCCACCAAATCTGATATTGATGAGCTAGATTTCAGCAAATCTGTTTGCTATGCTTTTGTGTGCAAAGAGGCATTATTTTCATTCGAGGACGTGCCTTCCTCTTTGATAGAGGCAAAGGTGTCCCGTCTTTCGATGAGATGGTGGATTTCGCTTTGGTGGAAGTCGACTTTGACGATCCGACTACGAACGTGCGAGGACGTCGCGCCTTAGCAATCGCTAAACCAACTCCGAGAGGTTATTGACCACGCCGGAGCACGATCAACCTGACCACGAGGGTCTGTTTCCTGCGAGCAAACGAAGAACAAGCAAGAAACTGAGATTGCAATCTGGATATTGCGAATATAAGATGAAAGCTTTATTGATCAAGGTGGGGTTCTGTGACGCCTTTGTCTGGTCGTTGAACACAAACGAAGTACGCGAAGTTGCAGCTATGGCGAACTTTTAATCTAAACAAAACCCAAAGTCTAAACGATGCCCTAAGGGCTGTATATATGGAGGAAGAGGGGGGGAATTTCGTGGCCCTTGGTGGAGGGGTCCGAAATCAACCCTATCTCTTGTTTCCCCACACATACAGACTCTAAAAATAGCCTATACTTATGTATTTCGAAATTACATGGGCCTGGCCCAATAATAAGGTGACGCAGCACCTAAAATAGCCTCGGGACGAAATTTATGAAGTGGCATCTTGTATATTTCGTCCAAGGCTTCATGCACCCATTATGGTGGCTTCATAGTCCTGAAATCATCACTTGTAACTCCGTTCTTGTTCCCCTTGCGCATGCCATCATCTCCATGCTTGTTCTTGCTCCAATGTTCATCCTTCTCCAAGCTAGGCCCTTCATTTGTAAGCAAAACAAATGTATCCAATTTAGGCAGCATCATATTCTCATGAACATTAGAATCATTACCAAGAAACGAAAGTACCTGGTAATTTAGTTGGCGTGCACGAGCTCTAGTAATTGGTCCAGTATGTATAGCAGCAGGGGCTGTGGGTGTAACAATTGTATTGATGTCCTCATCAGCTAGTGACTATGATGAGGAGACTTTGGCTCTTATTACACGTGAAGAACATGGTGGAGATGATTCTGATCATGAGACGCAATACATGGCTCCTGAAGACGCTGACAGGTATGAATGTTTAGTTGCTCAACGTGTTTTGAGTGTGCAGGTCACACAAGCTGAGCAAAATCAGAGGCACAATTTGTTCCATACCAAGGGAGTTGTGAAGGAACGTTCTGTGCGCGTCATCATAGACGGAGGGAGCTGCAACAACTTGGCTAGCATGGAGATGGTGGAGAAGCTTTCTCTCACCACAAGACCACATCCACATCCTTACTACATCCAATGGTTCAACAACAGCGGCAAGGTTAAGGTAACACGTACTGTTCGTGTGCATTTTAGTATCTCTACATATGCTGATTATGTTGATTGTGATGTGGTACCTATGCAAGCATGTTCCTTATTACTTGGTAGACCATGGCAATTTGATAAAAATTCTGTACACCATGGTAGAAACAATCACTATACTCTTGATCATAAGGATAAAAATATTACTTTGCTTCCTATGACTCCTGATTCCATTTTGAAAGATGATATTAATAGAGCTAATAAAGCACAATAGGATAAGAATAAGAGTGAAAATCAGATTGTGGCAAAAGAATTTGAGCAACAAATGAAGCCTAATAATAAACCATCTAGTGTTGCTTCTGAAATTAAATTGAAAAGTGCATGTTTATTTGCCACCAAATCTAATATTGATGAGCTAGATTTCAGCAAATTTGTTTGCTATGCTTTTGTGTGCAAAGAGGCATTATTTTCATTCGAGGACGTGCCTTCCTCTTTGCCTCCTGCTGTCACTAACATTTTGCAGGAGTTCGCTGACGTTTTTCCACAAGACGTGCCACCGGGATTACCGCCTATTCGAGGGATTGAGCATCAGATTGACTTAATTCCCGGTGCTTCACTGCCAAACCGTGCACCATACCGTACCAATCCAGAGGAGACGAAGGAGATTATGCGTCAAGTACAAGAGCTTCTCGACAAAGGTTATATACGCGAATCCCTTACTCCTTGTGCTGTTCCTATTATTCTAGTGCCGAAAAAGGATGGTACATCACGTATGTGTGTTGATTGTAGAGGCATTAATAATATTACTATTCGTTATCGTCATCCTATTCCTAGGCTAGATGATATGCTTGATGAATTGAGTGGCTCTACAATATTCTCCAAAGTTGATTTGCGTAGTGGATACCATCAAATTCGTATGAAATTGGGAGATGAATGGAAAACAGCATTCAAAACTAAGTTTGGATTATATGAGTGGTTAGTCATGCCTTTTGGGTTAACTAATGCACCTAGTACTTTCATGAGATTAATGAACGAAGTTTTACGTGCTTTCATTGGACGATTTGTGGTAGTTTACTTTGATGACATATTGATTTATAGCAGATCTTTGGAAGAACATTTGGAACATTTACGTGCTGTTTTTATTGCTCTATGTGATGCACGTTTGTTTGGTAACCTTGGGAAGTGCACCTTTTGCACTGACCGAGTATCTTTTCTTGGCTATGTTGTTACTCCACAGGGAATTGAAGTTGATAAAGCCAAGATTGAAGCTATTGAGAGTTGGCCGCAACCCAAAACGGTCACACAAGTGAGGAGTTTTCTTGGCCTCGCTGGATTCTATAGGCGTTTTGTGAGAGATTTCAGCCCATTGCTGCACCTCTCAATGAGCTTACAAAGAAAGATGTGCCTTTTCTTTGGGGTACCGCACAGGAAGAAGCTTTCTCGGTATTGAAAGATAAGTTGACACATGCTCCTTTACTCCAACTTCCTGATTTTAATAAGACTTTTGAGCTTGAATGTGATGCTAGTGGAATTGGATTAGGCGGTGTGTTATTACAAGATGGCAAACCTGTTGCATACTTTTCTGAAAAATTGAGTGGGCCTAGTGTGAATTATTCTACTTATGATAAAGAATTATATGCTCTTGTTCGGACTTTAGAAACATGGCAACATTATTTATGGCCCAAAGAATTTGTTATACATTCTGATCATGAATCTTTGAAACATATTAAAAGTCAAGCTAAACTGAATCGTAGACATGCTAAATGGGTTGAATTCATTGAGACTTTTCCTTATGTCATTAAACACAAGAAGGGAAAAGAAAATGTTATTGCTGATGCATTGTCTCGCCGCTATACTATGCTTTCACAACTTGAATTCAAAATATTTGGTTTGGAGACCATCAAAGATCAATATGTGCATGATGCTGATTTTAAAGATGTAATGCAGAATTGTAAAGAAGGAAGAATGTGGAACAAGTTCGTCGTTAACGATGGATTTGTGTTTCGTGCTAACAAGCTATGCATTCCAGCTAGCTCCGTTCGTCTTTTGTTGTTGCAGGAGGCGCATGGAGGAGGATTAATGGGACACTTTGGCGTGAAGAAGACGGAGGACGTACTTGCTACACATTTCTTTTGGCCAAAGATGAGACGGGATGTTGAGCGTTTTATTGCTCGATGCACTACATGTCAAAAAGCTAAGTCACGACTCAATCCTCATGGTTTATATATGCCTTTGCCTGTACCTAGTGTTCCTTGGGAGGATATATCTATGGACTTTGTTTTAGGTTTACCTCGAACAAAGAAGGGGAGGGATAGCATATTTGTTGTCGTGGATAGATTCTCGAAAATGGCACACTTTATACCATGTCATAAAAGCGATGATGCTGTTAATGTTGCTGATTTGTTCTTTCATGAAATTATTCGCTTGCATGGTGTGCCAAATACTATTGTTTCAGATCGTGATACTAAATTTCTTAGCCACTTTTGGAGATGTTTATGGGCTAAGTTGGGGAAACTGCTTTTTAGTACTACTTGTCACCCCCAAACTGATGGACAAACTGAAGTAGTCAATAGAACGTTGTCTACTATGCTTAGGGCTGTTTTGAAGAATAATAAGAAAATGTGGGAGGAATGCTTGCCTCATATTGAATTTGCTTATAATCGTTCATTGCATTCTACTACTAAGATGTGCCCTTTTGAAGTTGTGTATGGTTTCCTACCTCATGCACCTATTGATTTGTTGCCTCTTCCATCTTCGGAGAAGGTTAATTTTGATGCTAAACAACGTGCTGAATTGATTTTAAAAATGCATGAGTTAACTAAGGAAAACATTGAGCGCATGAATGCTAAATATAAACTTGCTGGAGATAAGGGTAGAAAACATGTTGTGTTTGCACCTGGAGATCTTGTTTGGTTACATTTGCGTAAGGATAGATTTCCTGATTTGCGCAAATCAAAGTTAATGCCACGTGCTGATGGTCCCTTTAAGGTGTTAGAGAAAATAAATGATAATGCATATAAACTTGAGCTGCCTGCAGATTTTGGGGTTAGTCCCACTTTTAACATTGCAGATTTGAAGCCTTATTTGGGTGAGGAAGATGAGTTTCCGTCGAGGACGACTTCATTTCAAGAACGGGAGGATGATGAGGACATCAATACCATTGTTACACCCACAGCCCCTACTGCTACATATACGGGACCAATTACTAGAGCTCGCGCACGCCTATTAAATTATCAGGTACTTTCGTTTCTTGGCAATGATTCTAATGTTCATGAGAATATGATGCTGCCTAAATTGGATACATTTGTTTTGCTTACAAATGAAGGGCCTAGCTTGGAGAAGGATGAACATTGGAGCAAGAACAAGCATGGAGATGATGCCATGCACAAGGGGAACAAGAACGGAGTTACAAGTGATGATTTCAGGACTTTGAAGCCACCATAATGGGTGCATGAAGCCTTGGACGAAATATACAAGATGCCACTTCATAAATTTCGTCCCGAGGCTATTATAGGTGCTGCGTCACCTTTTTATTGGGCCAGGCCCATGTAATTTCGAAATACATAAGTATAGGCTATTTTTAGAGTCCGTATGTGTGGGGAAACAAGAGATAGGGTTGATTTCGGACCCCTCCACCAAGGGCCACGAAATTCCCCCTCTCTTCCTCCATATATACAGCCCTTAGGGCACCGTTTAGACTTTGGGTTTTGTTTAGATTAAAAGTTCGTCATAGATGCAACTTCGCGTACTTCGTTTGTGTTCAACGACTAGACAAAGGCGTCACAGAACCCCACCTTGATCAATAAAGCTTTCATCTTATATTCGCAATATCCAGATTGCAATCTCAGTTTCTTGCTTGTTCTTCGTTTGCTCGCAGGAAACAGACCCTCGTGGTCAAGTTGATCGTGCTCCGGCGTGGTCAATAACCTCTCGGAGTTGGTTTAGCGATTGCTAAGGCGCGACGTCCTCGCACGTTCGTAGTCGGATCGTCAAAGTCGACTGCCACCAAAGCGATATCCATCATCTCATCGAAAGACGGGACACCTTTGCCTGTATCACTTTGTACACTCCTCCCCCATCCTTATAGTTACCTCTCGAAGATGAATGAAATGATATATACTTGGTATTCTATATGTGCATTTTGGTATACGAATACTCAGTAAAAGTTTGCGAGGTTTGAATTTTCAATAAAGCTATATGCACTACATTTTGGAACACAGGGAGGAGCATATGACAGTTGCTAAAACTCACGTGGAAGATTTGTGTGTTGGAGGAGTGGCTGTTCTGTTAAATAACATGGCAAAACTGACACTGTCGGATGCCGATCTAATGGTTCTTACGACATTCGTTAGGAAACGGCTTTTGGCGAACATTTGCCAGATATGATTTACGGACACATGCATTGCATCGATACGTGCCCCTCTCTCTCAGGCACACACGCACCCTCACGAGTCACGACTCTCCCGAATCCTCTGGCACCCACCGTCTATCTATAGGTAGACGTCACACGCATATGTGCTCTTCACACCCTACCCTTAGAACTTCAAAAAAATAAAAGACGCCGCGCACCTTTTATTTTTAACTCACACGTCACACACTTATACTATTACTCTCATGGCGAACGTTCTTAGGGCGTAGTATATTGGACTCTCACGAAGAGAAGCGGTGCATGCACACACTAGTTCTCGCACACCCACTCGCGGGTACACGTAGGAGCACATTTTTTGAAGCTAGGAGAGCATTTGTTTATAAAGAGGCATCCCAATTGACATTTTGACTAGTCTCGTTTTCAACTTGATGGAGGGTCGGGGACCACACATGAATGATATAGTATTGTGCTTCCTGGACGCGGTAGCACGTTATTGTTTGAGTTTTATTTTTACTTGAACTTTAGATGAAAATAGTGGTTCGCGTGTATTCAATTTAATAACAGTTGGTACAACAAAATAACTCCACTACATATATATCAGCAGGAACCTCGACGCTTGCTTTACTAGGGTTCCTTTCTTTCACTCTCTCATGCTCTCCAAATCTAAGCAAGACATAGCTGGCCAAACTCTCTATCTTCTCACGGCTGGTCACAAATCCAGCCGGACCACCTCGCCCGGGGTAGGGGTGTAGGTGCATCGTTCACATGGTCGCCGGCGGCAAGGGAGGAGACCAATAGCTTCCCGCGCATCCGGATCGGCGGCCATGTCATTCTCTTCGAGATAGTGCCGGCTCGGGAGGACTTTGACCCCTTCTTCCTCCCTCTGGTATTGTGGCCAAGATGCGGCCTCCCGACGTTGTATTTGCCACATGCCGATGACCCTCACATATATATTCCTTCGAAACCTGCCTTTCTCTATTGCCCCAGCTCCCGTGTGGATCTTTTTCCTACTTCCATCGACTGTTCCAAAGCCACCTAGACTTTTACTATTATTAGAGGTAAAGCTAGTTCGTACAGTCGAATCTAAGAGTTGGTTCAAACAGGAAGAAAGTGGGAAAGTTGTAGCATGATTCGAGGACTTGGTTCTAATAGGAAATGGGGGGAAAGTAGTAGATACTGGCTACCCAACCGGTCTCTTGGCTGAAAAGGCGAAGAAAGTGTGGTGGATGGCAAAGGGTGGGGGAAGTGGACATGCCGTCTCTTGGTCGAAAAAGGAAATAAAGTGAGGGGTGTTGGGGGACAATACAAATGAGAACGAGTAGGTCTAGATTTCCTGCGCTCACATAGGAAAATGTCGCCAAGTGGATAAAAAATGGGACACATGCAGACATGCTGCCTGAGTGTTTGCCGCCCTAGGCAACCACATCTGCCTCACCACTTTATGCCCCTATGGTCCCTACGCCCATATCACTACCGTTAATGTAAAATCACATGAAGCATTAAGCAATGCCACCTAATGTCACTATTAAGTAATGGTCTAGTGCCATCGATAAATTGAAGCAATGCCACCTAATGTCACTATTAACTAATGGTCTAGTGCCGTCGATAAATTTAAGCAATGCCACCACCATTTTATGAACTGCTTCCGTCTTGCTTTATTTCCCATGGATTGTGTTTTTGTAGTTACACTTAAATCTCACACCACTAACATTTCTTCAGCACAGTGGAACTGCACAAATTTGATTGCACATTTACTGACCATGTGCTACTCTCATGACAGTAATACTAATGCTATTGTTCTGCAGGTTAATCTAGTGGCAGTGTTGTTGTGATGTGATGCTACTTACTTAAGGACACTTTCATACTGTCAATGTAGTGCCAATTATAACACAATAGATGTTGTTGTTAATCATATGCCATTGCAAATAACTTTCACTGTTTAAATAACTATATTTCATATTTGCGCAAACAGGGATGTTTGTCTCCATATCGTTTCTATATGTGCAATCAAAAGTACACACCTCAGTTTTAGTAGAACTGCACAAAATGAGATGGCTATTCCTAGCTGTCGTCGTCTAACCACCCATCTTCCAGGTATTCCTACATTGGTAGTAACTAGGTAGAATGACCAACGCAATCTAAAAGAAGCTAATTCATACATTTTACTTCCTAATTGTAGTGCAGGGACGAGCAGAAACAACTGCATCCTAGTCAGGCACATTCTCCCAGTTCACCCATGGACCGAGTACTAGCTGGCACGACTGCACGGAGGTTTTTGGGACAGGTGCGCGGACAACATGCATTGTGGTCTGCTTATTTCTGCAAATAGCGGTGCTTAAATTTAGTGGAACTGCACAAGAAGTTCAGATGGTCAGTACACTACATGGTTCAGTTCAGCATTCCAACTAAGAACAGAATTATAATTGGTTATTCTGGAATGAAAGAACCTAACCCTGTATGGTGGCAACAAGAAAAACCAGAGTGAACTCCAGGAAATTAAAGCCTGCCTAGGGACGCCCTTTGCTCAGAGAAGCCTTGCTTGATTTTTACTGACCTTCCCACAACTTTGTCTTTTGAGGTGAACTAGTATATGTTTGTTATGTTCTATGAATCATTGAGATGTATAAAATTGCTTAACTTATGCTTTTCAAGTATTTTATGAAGCCGAGTTTAATGCGAATGTTCCACATGAACACTGGACTAGCGTGTGAACATTTGGAATTTACTCTGTGGCCTCAGTTGACTGCATGAACCACTATAACAAGATACGTAGTTGCTTATATGTCAGACGACGGATTATTGATTGTTAGTTGATCGATAGCCGACTTATCTAGTGTTGAAGCGAGCTGAGCCAATGTGCCATGTTTTGCACAACTTCTTAAAAGTGGGGTAGCACCAACAGTGTTTACAAGTACTTAACCAGCCTTACATACCCTATGTATACGTCGACGCACAGTTCTCGAATGAGTACTCTATTTCATCAAACACACACTGCTCGTACGATAAACCATGACAACTTATGTCTTACCATGCCATATTACATGAAAAAACTAGTGAGGACGCATCTGTTTCGGCAACAATTAGGATGGTTGTCAAATGATTCACGAACACACAAAAGTAGCAGTAGTTCCCATGGACGGATGCAAACAGAGTACTAGCCCCAGAGTGCTCGATAATAGGCAAGGTTCGAATAATTAGACACAATCCAAACTACTATTAAACACTAGCTGGGGAAATTATTTCATGCCTCGATCTAATCTGGGATGGACACAGATGGACCTTGGCATGAACATCATCGAGGACGTCCGACAGCAGCTCAATCCTGTGAACCTTCCTGAAGATAACCTTGTGGCCTTGCCACTCATAAACTTGTTTGTGGAGGCATGCCATGTCATCTTCCTGTGTAATCTTGACAAGAATAGTATGCCTCACAAATAAAGGAGTAGCTTTGAACTCCTTGTGCTTCAGTACACCCTGGACAACATGCCAGACAACAGTGAGGCTGGAATACATCTCGACATTGGTATAAGTGCAAATGGCTTCATGGATCCAACAGCCTAAGAACTCTGTTTTCCCAGTGCGTATACTCAGGTCATCCGCCTCATAGAGAGTGACATGTACAACCACACAATCCTGGTCTGCATCAGGGATCTAAGTGAAACAGAAACAAATTCTGAATTACTTTCCAATATATGAAACACAAGTTATTTAAACCACTATGTAGAGTCAAAAGTATGCATGACAGGGAATGTAGCATGGCATTGAAGCTAATAAAATTTTGCATTATTTATCACCACATACTTACATGAAAAACCACAATTGACATCGGCAAAGAAGAAAATCACCTTGGGCAGCTCAAGGGGGGGACACATCCTGATGTGGAGCATCCCAAGATCATCCCCATGGACGCACCTACACCTCCAACGACACCACTTGGACCAATGACATGAGCCCGAGCTAAGGCTATCAAAGATAAGGTGAACTCACTCCTCTCCGAACTTCCACTTTCTATGCATGAGACATGGCTACTACCTAAGTCCGAGGTGTTGTGCATGATTAGGCACCAAGAGGACCCTCCCAAAGATGCGCATGAAGATGTACAAGTCCCCAAGTCCATGGATGCGGAGAACCAATGGAAGGAGCCAAGAGCATCTCCCAGGCCCCGGACATCCGGCCAAGGCCCCGGACATCCAGCCCCTGGAGCGTCATCCACTACAGCAGCACAACCACCAGAAGCTACAGGCCCCAGACATCCATCCTCGACAGCCCGGACATCCGGCCTCTCCCGAGCCCCCGGACATCCGGCCCCTCCGAACCCGAGAGCAACAAATGCCACCACTCCAACCCGGACATCCGGCCTCCCCAGCTCGGACATCTGGCGTCGCCTGAAAGCCCGGACATCCGGCCTCCCCTGTCTGTGCACAGTGAAGGACCGAGGCCCGTGTATCCCTTCTCCCCCTAGACTATATATACTCCACCTCGCCCAACTTTCTAGGGTTAGCAAAGGTTTAGCTCATGTTTGTGTAAAAGCTTTGCTCATCCACTTGGTTACCTTCTCCACGGAGATTCGATCCTCCAACGGAGAAGATCCCCCAAGCGGATTCAAGACCCCTCTTTAGGGAAGAACTCAAGAGCTCCTCACCGAGAAGACCGGCTACCCTTGTATCGTCCTTAGTTGTCCGTGGATCGTGTATCTTCTCTTATGTATTCGAGGATCTAGCACTTGTGTGACTTGTTCTTGTTGTTCTGAGTGTTCCCTTGTGTTCCTCCTTGTGATTTCCCTCGTTTCACTCCTTGTGTTCCTCGTGTTCTTCGCGGGATCCGCTCCTTTCGTGAAAGATCGGGCGATTAGGGTTCTACCCTACATCATCTTGGTATCATGAGCCACGTTGATCACGATTTTGGAGCCTCCCCATTGTGTTTCTAGCCTTGTTTTCTTGTTTTTCGTCCTAATTCAAAAATTCCCCACCAAAAATAGCCCAATTTTTTTGTGATTTGTTGGTGTGTTGAGATTTTGTTGGTTTGGATCCGTGGATTTGCTTTGTTTTGAGTGGATCTAGCTTCCCATCCTCTTTCCCCCAATTTTCCATCCACAAATTCCTGCGAATTTTGCCCAGATTTGACCTCTCCACGTGGTGCTCATCCTGTTCGTCCCCGGATCCAGAGCCTGGACATCCGGCCCGTGAAGCCCAGACATCGGGCCCCCAGACATCCGGCCTTCCCCCTGGATATCCGACCCCTGGCAGCAACATCTCCATCCACCGCCCCGTTTTCCGTCCATTTTTCACCAAATTTTGTTCCGATGCCCACCATATACCACTTATACTTCCGCATACCTCAACCACTTCCGCATAACCCAACCATTTGGGACCGTTTCTCTCTCTAACACATTTGCTACTTCGAGGTTTTGAGAATTTGAGTTGCGGTACCGTATCCTTTTGTGTTTCGGCTATCTAGGTACGGTTCAACATCGACATCACCGCCGCTCATCTTCGCCACAGACGCGTCCTACATCATCACTGCCGTCCTACATCATCATCAACAAAGACCACCTCGACTATACCTTGGTATTCGTGCCACCATTTTGACACCATACCGGAATCAAGACCGGTAACCTCATCTTGGTATTGGACATATCACTCTTGCCTTTACATTGATAGCAATTATAGCCTTCCTCCTTTGCATTGCTTACCCATCGAGACTAGCCATTGATTACTGCCGGCAACAAGACTTGTGCACATTAGTGATCATACTTCTCATATCATCCATATATCATTGTTGCATATATTGGTATCATCTCTTGTGTCACAAAGTTGTCATCGCATACTCACTTGCTATATCGGTTCGTCAAGCATTGCATGAGAAAAGAGCTCAAACATCAAAGAGCCAAACAAACTTTTAACCAAAGAGGAAAGATAAGCAAAGAGCTTTTAAGCAAGAACCATAGCATCATACAACATTAAGATTGTCATACTCGATCATCTTGGATCATATCATAGCAACACCTTGCATAGAGCATACTTGGGATAGAAGTCGTTGCATTTTTGCTAAGTAGGTTGTGCACAAGTTCTTGTATCCGCATATTGTGCAATCGTGCTAGCATCTCTCTAGTGTTGTGCAACAAGAGCATTTTTGTGGATTCCACATTTTGGCTCACCCTTGGTTGCACGACCCCACTTATGTTTTTGCGTGTGTGTTTCCGTGTACCTTATATGCTTGGTCTACTTGTTACATTGCATCTTGCGAATCTTTTCCAACATTATTGAAGCTCACTTACAATTGGATCAAATTTTGTGCCACCATCCTAACCAAGCTCCACCAAAAGCTTTTACTTGTGTAGGTGTCAGAAACCAACAAGAGCTAGTACCAATTGTGCTATTTCCTTGTCCTACATTGGAGTCATCCTCGATCCACTTTCAACTTCGGTCAAGGTACATTTGGTACTCGTTCTTCTCTTTCTACCACTCACATTTGTCTTTGAATGATGGATAGGCCAAGTACTTCTACCAACCCACTCTTCATGGAGCAAGACGACGACATGAACTCCTTCATCACCAAGAGTCACCTCTTTGGTGCACAACGTGTTTTGCATCAAGAGCAACAAGCTATGAGTGAACGCATCGACAACCTTGCCGCCGACTTGCGACTTTCCGAGCAACGTACAAGGGACTACTTCGACCACAAGCTCGATGATCACAAGAAAGATAATGACGCAAGGATGGACGAAATTCGTGCTTTGTTGTTCAACCGCTCTTATTCCACTTCAAGTAGGAGCCGTTCAAGCCGACACTCTGACTTCACACTCTCTGGCTCAAGTACACCGACATTGAACACTCTTCGCCGAGCCACGTGCAACGCTCGTCAAAAAAGCCTCAATCCCCAACGCGACACCGACTCTCAAGAGCGCCGACAACGTCAAACTCAAGAGGCCTTTGCACGAGAACGAGAACGGCAACGACAACGACAACATGAAGAGGAAGAGTGATCTCGTCTACACCAAAATGATCAAGATGCCGAGGCACAACGTCAAGAACAACAACTCTATGACGCTCAAGCACTTGCGGCGCAACAAGCTCTACGCGATTCAAGTCGAGCCATCGCCGACCGAGGCCGACAAGCCCGTGAACAAGAGGAAGCACTTCGCGAAGAAATTCAAGAACAAAGATTTCAAGCTCACGTGCATCATCAAGTTCCTCCTCGAGCTCGACAAGCTCCTCCACAAGCACGTCAAGAACAACAAGTTCCTCAACATCATGAAGACAATGGAGATCCTCCACGACAAGAGAAACATGAGGATGACAACCCTCCGCGCCAAGAGCAGCACGAGTTGAACAATCATCAACAACATGGGCGTCATCATCCCCGACCCCAACACAATGAAGAACAACGCTATGGCAAACTCAAGTTCACCATGCCCAAGTTCAACCGAAGCAACGATCCCGAAGAGTACCTTTCATGGGCATTGAAAGTTGACAAGATCTTCCGTTTGCAAAATTATGAAGAAGAGAAGAAGATCGCGATGGCATCCCTTGAGTTCCAAGACTATGTGCTCATTTGGTGGGAACAAATCATAGAGCGCCGAGAGGCAAGAGGTGAACCACCCATCACTACTTGGGTGCAAATGAAGGATGTCATGAGAGCATGCTTTGTACCTACCTACTACAACCGCGACCTCTTCAAGAAACTCCAACAACTCAAGCAAGGAACCAAGAGCGTTGAAGAGTACTACAAGGAGATGGACATTGCGATGATACGAGCCAATGTCACGGAATATGATGAGCAAACAATGGCACATTTCTTGAATGGACTCAATCATCCCATCAAGAAGATCGCCGACTTCCAACCATACTCAAATCTCATCAAGCTAGTGCACCAAGCTACCAAAGCGGAACACCAAGTGCAAGATGATTTCAAGTATGATAAGTTCTCATCCAAGACCTACGGCTTCTCCAACAACCAAGTTTCAACGACTCCAACACCGACTACAAAGCCTTCTACTACCAACATCGACAAGTCGAGTTCCAAGAAAGTTTCGTCAACTACAAGCCATCCTACTACGAGCAACTTCAAGCCGAGAGCTTCATCATCATCAACCCAAACCGATGAGACCGTAAATATGAGTTCCTTCAAGTGTTTCACTTGCGGAGGCCGAGGCCACAAGTCCTATGAGTGCACCAACAAGCGAACCATGATCTTCAACGACGATGGCACTTATGACTCCATGAGAGAAGGCGATATGGAAGCCCTTGAGCAAGTCGCCATGCACCGCCAAGTGAACAATGAAGAAGAACAAGTCTTTTGCGATGAAGATTCAAGTCCCGCCCTTGTTGTCTCCAAGGTTTTGACTCTCCAACATCACCAAGAAGAAGACCAAAGATTCCACATATTCCACACCAAGGCTGGCATCAATGGACAACCCGTTAAGGTCATCATCGATGGAGGGAGTTGTCATAATCTCGCAAGCGAAGAACTTTGCTCCAAGCTCCAATTGCCCAAGACGAAGCATCCACATCCATACAAAGTGCAATGGCTTAGCGACTCTGACACCATACAAGTCGAGCACCGAGTACAAGTCTCCTTCAAAATTAGCGCCTACGAAGACACCTTGGAGTGCGACGTCGTTCCAATGACCCTTTTGTCATCTTCTCCTTGGACAGCCATGGAAATTTGATAGAGGAGTCATCCACAACGGCCGAACAAACCACTACATCTTCAAGATGAAGGGCAAGGAGTACGTCCCCCGTCCAATGTCGCCAAGTCAAGTGATCGCCGACAAGCAAGCCACCCATCGTGGAGATCATAGTGAGAGAGCGAGCCACCATAATGAGAGTGAGTGCCGCAAGCCCAAATTGAACACCTCCATGATGAGCGAAAAGAAGAACCTAGTCCTATTTGCCACCAAAAGTGAGATAAGAGGAGTGTGTGAGAACCCATCTAGTGTCCTACACTATGTCCTCGTGTGCAAGGACAATGCACCACAAACTAACACTTCTCACACTCTTCCTCTAGTCTTGTCTTCTCTTTTGCAGGAATTTCAAGATGTTTTCCCCGATGAGCGGGTCTACCTCCTCTACGAGGCATTGAGCACCGAATCGACCTCATCCCTAGAGCACCTCTTCCGAACAAAGCTCCATACCGCGTCAACCCCGAAGAAACGAAAGAAATACAAAGGCAAGTAAAGCATCTCATAGACCATGGACATGTGCGTGAAAGTTTGAGCCCTTGTGCCGTCCCGGTCATTCTTGTGCCAAAACGTGACGGTAGCTTTAGCATGTGCTCCGATTGTAGACCTATCAACGCTATCACCGTTCGCTATAGGTATCCCATTCCACGCCTAGATGATATGCTTGATGAGCTTAGCGGTGCCACTATCTTTTCCAAAATTGATCTTAAGAGTGGTTACTATCAAATCTGCATACAAGAGGGTGATGAATGGAAAACCGCCTTCAAAACCAAGTTTGGTTTGTATGAGTGGTTAGTCATGCCTATGGGTCTATCGGAGGCACCAGGCACTTTTATGCACCTTATGAATCATGTCTTTCGCCCTTACATTGGTATATTTGTTGTGGTTTACTTCGATGACATTCTTGTGTTTAGCAAATCTGTCAAAGAGCATGTCACCCATGTCCGCACCATTTTGCAAACTCTTAGAAAAGAGCGCCTCTATGCTAATATGGAGAAATGCCTTTTTGGTGTTGTTAAGCTCGTTTTCTTGGGTTTTGTTGTTTCCTCCAAGGGTGTTCATGTTGATGAGTCCAAGATCAATGCTATTAAGACTTGGCCACAACCAACCAACTTGCATCAAGTGCGTAGTTTTCTTGGCCTTGCGGGTTTGTATCGTCGCTTTGTGAAGGATTTTAGCACCATTGATTCGCCTTTACATGCTTTGAGAAAAAATAATGCGCCTTTTGTTTGGGGACCATCCCAAGATACCGCATTCAATGAGCTTAAGAATTTGCTTAATCATGCTCACGTGCTTGCTTTACCCAACTTCGACAAACCTTTTGAGATTCATTGCGATGCTAGTGGTAATGGCTTAGGAGGTGTGTTAACGCAAGAGAAGCGCCCCCATAGCTTACTTTAGTGAGAAACTTTCCGGAGCGCAACTCAATTACCCCATCTATGACAAAGAGCTATATGCTTTAGTCCGTGTTTTGCATGAATGGGAACATTACCTTCGTCCCCATGAGTTTATCATTCGTACCGATCATGAGACTCTCAAGTATATTAAGGGTCAAACCAAGTTGAACAAGCGTCATGCTAAATGGAGTGAATTTATTGAGTCTTTTCCTTATGTCATCAAGTACATCAAGGGTAAAGAAAACATCATAGCGGATGCTCTTTCCCGCATATGCATGCTTCTTACACAACTTGAGTTAGATGTCATTGGCTTCGAGCATATCAAACACTTATATGAGCACGATGCAACTTTTGCTACTCCTTATGCCAAGTGTTTGTCGCATACATCTTGATTACGCTATTACATCAAAGATGGATATCTTATGCGAGCTAACAAACTTTGCATCCCTGAGTCTTCTCTTCGTTTGTTGCTTTTGCAGGATTCTCATGGAGGAGGCTTAATGGGACATTTCAGACGCGACAAGACGTTCGCCACGCTCTCGAAGAACTACTTTTGGCCCAAGATGTTTTGGGACGTCAATCGTTTCACCAACCGATGCTCTACATGTCGCAAAGCTAAGTCCAAAGCTCAATCTCATGGCCTCTATATGCCTCTACCAATTCCATGCCAACCATGGGAAGACATTAGCATGGAATTTGTACTTGGTTTGCCTAGGACTCTAAATGGAAAAGATTCAATATTTGTCATTGTGGTCCGTTTCTAAAAAATGGCACATTTTATTCCTTGCAACAAGATAGACGATGCTTCACATGTTGCTAATCTCTTTTGTAGGGAAATATTGCGTCTACATGGAGTGCCAAAGACTATCGTCTCGGACCGCGACGTCAAGTTCCTTAGCTACTTTTGGAAGACCCTATGTGCCAAGCTCGAAATCAAGCTACTCTTCTCCACGGCTTACCATCCTCAAACCGACGGCCAAATGGAGGTGACAAACCGCAACTATCCGCTCTACTTCGAGTACTCATCAAGAAGAACATCAATGAGTGGGAGGAGTGCCTACCTATCACCGAGTTCGCCTACAACCGAGCAAGACACTCAACAACCGGCAAGTCCCCTTTCGAGGTCATCTACGGATTCAACCCTTTGTCGCCATTGGATATTCTCCCTCTACCACTCCAAGAGCGCATCAATTTGGACGCAAGTGCACGAGCGACCCATCTCAAGAAGGTGCATGAAGATACAAGGAACACCATCAAGTGCCAAGTACAACGCCTTGCGACCAAGCTCAACGTCAACAAGCACCCTATGATATTCAACATTGGAGACCTCGTGTGGCTACACCTTCGCAAGGACCGCTTTCCACAAGAATGCAAGTCCAAACTTCGACCACGCGCGGATGGACCATTCAAGATGCTTGCACGCTACAACAACAACGCATACAAGATCGACATCCGTCGTGACAAGTACTCCGTGAACGACATCTTCAACATCAAAGATCTCTCGCCCTACCATGGTGATGAGGACATCGATCCAAGGACGGATCTTCCCCAAGGGAGGGGAGATGATGCGGAGCATCCCAAGATCATCCCCATGGATGCAGCTACACCTCCAACGACACCACTTGGACCAATGACACGAGCCCGAGCCAAGGCTATCAAAGATAAGGTGAACTCACTCCTCTCCGAACTTCCACTTTCTATGCATGAGACATGGCTACTACCTAAGTCCAAGGTGTTGTGCATGATTAGGCACCAAGAGGACCCTCCCGAAGATGGGCATGAAGATGTACAAGTCCCCAAGTCCACGGATGAGGAAAACCAAAGGAAGGAGCCAAGAGCATCTCCCAGGCCCCGGACATCCGGCCCCTGGAGCGTCATCCACTACAGCAGCACAGCCGCCAGAAGCTACAGGCCCCGGACATCCGGCCTCGACAGCCCAGACATCCGGCCTCTCCCGAGCACCCGGACATCCGGTCGCCAGCCCAGAAATCCGGCCCCTCCGAACCCGAGAGCAACAAATGCCACCTCTCCAACCCGGACATCTGGCCTCGTCTGAAAGCCCGGACATCCGGCCCGATCAGCCCGGACATCCGGCCTCCCCTGTCTACGCACAGTGAACGGCCGAGGGCCGTGTATCCCTTCTCCCCGTAGACTATATATACTCCACCTCGCCCAACTTTCTAGGGTTAGCAAAGGTTTAGCTCATGTTTGTGTGAGAGCTTTGCTCATCCACTTGATTACCTTATCCACGGATATTCGAGCCTCCACCAGAGAAGATCCCCCAAGCGGATTCAAGACCCCTCTTTAGGGAAGAACTCAAGACCTCCTCACGGAGAAGGCCGGCTACCCTTGTATCGTCCTTAGTTGTCCACGGATCGTGTATCTTCTCTTATGTATTCGAGGATCTAGCACTTGTGTGACTTGTTATTGTTAGTTTGAGGGTTCCTCTTGTGTTCCTCCTTGTGATTTCCCTCGTTTCACTCCTTGTGTTCCTCGTGTTCTTCGCGGGATCCACTCCTTTCATGAAAGATCGGCCGATTAGGGTTCTACCCTACATCACATCCTCAAAGGGGGAAAACTGCTCCTACAGGGCCACGGGGGTTGTAACCTCAAACGGGGCGTTGATCATCTCAGTATTGGCCGTGAGCATATCTGGGGTCGGCTCGGTGGCTGCCTCCATCTTCTTGGATCTCTCTGTCTCGTGGGGATCAGCCTCCCACGTCTACTCCAACATCAGCAGATCTTTGCCTGGTTCTCCTTGGTCCATCATGAAACTGACAAATACTAGGAGACCACTGAAAGGAAAACACAATCACAATGACAATGAAACAAAAAAGAGAGTGAGGATTGGTTACTGCTTTGCAAACGTTCTTTTTTCTGAACAAAAATATACCAACATCATGGATCTGCTTACCTTCCCTTTGTTGGGAGAGAAGAACAGTGACAGATCAAGTGTTGCCTTTCTTGAAGATGGTGAGGGAGAAGGGGATTCGGCAAAGAGTGAAATGATGGTAGCTTCGTCCGTCAAACTTAGACTACGGGGAGGTGGGGTTTTGTGATACAACGGCTCATTACTACCGTGCTACAACCGGGGTGACTCTCCGCCTGCATACTGCCTTCTAATTTGGTGGATGGCATTTGGGACCACGCGCTGCATGGCCCGCTTGTCGGTGAATAAAAGTAAAACGACATTTAGTAGAGGGAGACGTTTCAATGACCTCAGAGAAGCCAGAAGCGGTAGTGTACCCACTCTACTAGTAGTAATTGTTTTTCTGGGTAGTTGTAGAGTGTCTCCACTGTACTAGTAACAATTGTTTCTCTGGGCCCAAGACAAAATAGCCCATCCACCCTAGTAAACAATAAAATCAACTCAAAAGCCCATATATTTACTTAATGAGAGGCGCTACCCAGCACACCGCCCCCCAAAAAACATGGGTCCTCTTCTTCCTCCTGACTCCCACCCACCTCACGTTAGCTCACTCCACTCGTACCCCCAAATTCATTACCTCACTCCTACAGAAAACCCTAGCTCCCCTTCTTCCTCACTACTACAGAAAAACCCCAGCTCCTCTTCTTCTTCACTCGCACTACAACTAGGCTCGTCATTGAAACGTCTGCTCAAATCCGTGAGCTCGACACGACGCCCTCGAGGAAAATGGAGTCGGCTGACCCAAGCGCCAAGAAGATGAGGCTCCCACCAGCGATGACGCATGTTGTAGATCCCGCACCCGGCAGCACTGGGAGAAGCGGCAAGCCCGCCCCCACCGGATCCCTTCAACCCGTAGAATTTCGGGTGTACCGCATCAACGATCTCCCAAACGCCATCCTTCGGACATCATCTCGCTTCTCCCCACCAAGGATTGCTACCACACACAAGTCCTCTCAATTTGGTGGCGCCCTCTATTCCCGCACTCGGCAGCGCGGGGAGAAGCGGCAAGCCTACCCCCATCGGATCCGAGGAACCCGTAGAATTTCGGGTGGACCGCATCACCAATCTCTCGGACGCAATCCTTGGGAGATCATCTCCCTTCTCCCCACCAAGGATTGCTACCGCACCGAAGTCCTCTCAAGTCGGTGGCCCCATCTATGGCGCGTCGCGCCCCTTAATCTCGACTGTCATTAGCTATCTCTTTTTAATGATTTTGAACTCCCGAGAGCCATTATCTCCTCCCACCAGGGCTCCGTTCAAAGCCTCTGCATCCCGTCATGCTACCTGAGAAAGCATACCATGCCCTGCACGGTGCACGCCTGGCTGAAATCCCGTAAATTCATAGAACTGCAGCTATTTGAGTTCTACTATTCCCTAGAAAATCACCTACCAGATACCGAACGCCATGTACTTCTGCCCTCAACACCGATGTCCATCTCACAATTTTCCTCCTCTCTCCACACCGCCACCTTTGTGCCATGCTACGTACTAGAGAATCCGATATTAGACTTTCGACTCCCATTTCTCAAAAAACTTTCAGTTGTGCATTTTCGTATATTGGATGCCTCATTGCACAGCATCATCCACTCCTGTTGCCCTGCCTTGGAGTGCTTGGTGCTTGATTTCAAAGTTAGAATCAGTTGTCTCCAAATAAAGTCGCCTAACCTTCTAAGAATTGGAATTTATTTTGATGCAAGGAAGTCTGATGAGGACATGACTACCTTGGATATGACCAAAAATATTGCATATATGCATATTTGTCAGGTGATTTCTAGTACAAACTATTCAATAATCTATTTATGTTATCCAGAACAAAAATACTTCACACACTTTTGTGTTTTGTCTAATTGCAGATGTATGGGACATTTGTACAATCCACATATGAAGATAAGGAAGAAAGAGATGTTTATTTGCTGTCCAAAAAGTTCTCTCACGTCACTTTTGGCCCAAGAGAAGATAGAGTCCAAGTCTCTCACGTTCTGGATTCAGATTCGGACTGCACAGACACACCTGACTCAAAACGCACACAAGTTTTTCATACGGACTCCGAATTGGGTGATTCGTTTTTTGTTGGAAACTAGATTTCGTGCACTTTCCAACCCAATTGGAATCACCTTCAAATTCGTCCGGAGCGTTGAGTTGTGGACGAAACAATCTGATGCTGCAGCAGAATCCGAGTCAAACTACAAGTCCAAAGGTGTTACATCACCTCCACTTGGGCCCATTGGCCTTGTACGACCTAGATTTAGTTTTAGGCTGCCTTGGGACGTCCTCCCACCTCCTTGGCCGCCACCCCTTGCTCCTATATAAGTAGATCCATCTAGTAGCTTTTCCTTGGGATTTGTTTAGTTAAAAGTGAGCCATTGCAACTTCGTGTACTTCGTTTGTGTCCAACGACCAGACCAAGACCACTTTTCGGATCCCCACCATTATCAATACTTCATATATATTCGCAATATTCAGATTGCTTTATCATATTCTTGCTCGTTCTTCGATTGCTTGCAGGAATAGACCTTCGTGGTCAGGCTGACCGTGCTTCCAGTATCGTCAGTAACCTCTCGGAGTTGGTTTAGCGATTGCTAAGGTGCAACGTCGTGCACGTTTGTAGTCGGATCGTCAAAGTCGTCTCCACCAAATCGATAGTTATCATCTCATCGAAAGATCGGGACACCCTCGCCTCTATCAAGTGGTATCAGTTTTCAGGTTGCTCGGTGAGAATTTCCAGTTTTCCTAGATTAGATTTATTTTCTTACCTATTGTCCAAGAAAAAGCCACACAAAAAAAAGTTAGATCTGTTCATCCTTTATCCAAGCCAGTCTGAGCCTTTGCAATTTTCTATTCATTGCTTGCATAGTTGAATTATCGGTTGCATCGTCGTGTCAGTTGCTGGTCTTAGCGTCTAGTTCCTTTAGAGTTTCGAGTTCTGTTTACATTAGTCACGCCGCCGCTGCATCATTATCCCTTCCGCTGTCCACCATCCCATCTATTAATTTCCACCATGTGCTACGCACTATTCATTGTCATAATCATAGTTGAGGTCATTCACATCTTCGCCTGATCCAATCTGCATCTTATCTAGTTTGTCTTGGAAAGAAAAAAAAGATAGAGAAAAAAAAGAGAAAAAAGGAAAGAAAAAAAAGAAAAAGAGAGAGAAGAAAAAGAAAAAAAAGGGTGAGAAAAAAAAGAGAGAAGAAAAAAAAATTGGATCTATCTAGAATCAATCTTGTACCTGAATTCGGATTGGAATCTGTTTTGCGCACTGTTCAGTAAAACAGGTGTATCTTCCTCATACGAACTCCGTTTTGGCTCCGTGAGTACTCACATTGAAGCTAGCAACGAGCCGCATCTAAATAGTTACAGAAGCATGTTCAATATTTGACACCTCAAAATCGGCTTCTAAATAGGTCTTTTTGCCCTCCGAAGTTCGTGAACACAACTTGTTCCAATTTTTCAGGCCAGTTTTAGAATTCTTTGACTCCTCATATCAACTCGGAATTGAGTGATTCTTTTTGCATTGGAAAGCTTGAGTTACTAGCATTCTTTGAAAGAATTTATCAGAAAATTGTCTCAAACTTTTCAAGAGGAAAGTTGGAGAGAGAGTTGTTGTATATCCTGCTTGGCAGTTGTTTTTCATCATTATCTTCACTGCCGTTGTGATCTTCACTTATATCTTGCTGTCAAGAGCTACTTAGTATCCTTCATTGATGCTAGTTGTGCTACGCCGTGACCTCATTAGTGTTCTAGGCTCGCGTCTCTAGTCCGGTCTAGCCTAGGACCAGCACAGTACCGTCGTTGAGCGTTTATTCAACATTGCATCTCTGAATTGATTATTGCTAATCTTTTGCTACCATATATAGCCAACCCAGCTCCACATATTTCTACACCGTGTATACGTACGCTCCCCTGGCAATCGCTTTACTCAATATTCGGAGTTACTTGACACCGCTGGTTGCCGATCACCGCCTGCTGCATGGTAAGAACTTGTAAGACATTGATATTTGCTTTACTGTGAGCGTTTTACCACCACATCCTAGTAGTTATAGGAACATTATTTTTGGGTTTTGTTTCTTGTTCTACTAATCATGACAGGATCCAGAGTCAATTCATGGGCTTTGTCGATCGCGGGAGACGTGCCACCACCTTTGCAAATACCACAACCGTCACGAGAGGTGCACAAACATCCAAATGCACATGATCAGATTAATGTATCTATACCACCATTTAATGGCCGTTTTAAACCTGCTTTATATATTGAGTGGGAGTTCGACATAAAAAATATATTTGCTTCCCATAATTTCAATGAACATAAAAAGGTTAAGCTTGCGGTTGGTTCTTTCACTGGTTATGCTTTGGTTTGGTGCAGTGAATATTGTCGGTTACACCCTGATTATATACCTACTACTTGGGATGATTTGAAACTTGCCATGCGACATACTTTCGTCCCTGCTTATTATACTCGTGACATGATTAAGAAGTTGCAACACTTAAAACAAGGTAGTGAAACTGTAACAAAATATTATGATGATTTACAAACTACCTTGTTGCATTCCTCTTTAGAAGAAAGTGAAGATGATTTTATGGATAGATTTTGGGCAGGATTAAACCGTGATATTCAAGAGATACTAATTCATGAAGAGTGTTATCCTATGGACCATTTGTTTCATCTTGCTTGCAAAGCTGAACAGGAAATAAAACGACGTGTTGGACACGAGGAGAACAAGCGCACGGTGCACATTCCAAGAGTTGATATGATTGTTCCTTCAACTACTAGGCATACTATGACAACCACATCCGTTGTTGTCAGGACTACATCACCTCCACCATGTGACACATCGCCCCCGAGAGTGGCTACATCATCTGAGTTGATCATAAGAGGTAATGACAAAGGTACTGATCTTCCATCTCTACATGAAAATGATGAATGCCTTGTCAATTTGAATGCACCATCTGATGAGCTACCCACTACTTTGATCACACCACCTATTTTAGAGGACTACATTGATAATTTGACTTTGCCATGTGATCAAACAACTGAAATACCAACAATTTTGAGTGCACCCATTGAATTAACTATTGATGCAAAAGAACCAATGTTTAATCATTTTGATATGACCTCTAATCTTGGTGATGATTCTGTGTTGAATGACTTATTGCATGTTTGCTTATTTAAGCATGTTGTAGCATGTAAATTTGATGCAAGTAAGGTTTATTCACCAATGTTGGGATGGTTTAATGATGAACATTGTCAATCTTTTGAAATGAATAAGAGCTTCACTTATATGTGCAAACTGAGTTGCAATATTTTCATGCCTTCTACTTCTTGTGCTAGATTTTTGGCTTTAGATTTTATGAACTATGCAAGTTACTCCTCTATTCATGTGTCATATATGCAAAAATCAAGGAAGTAAAAATGGATGACATATACATATACAACATGTACACCTTGTCTCTTTTGTTAGCCACATTTCAGATTAAGCAACGCCGAGGACGGCTTTATTTTCAAGAAGGGGAGGATGATGAGGACATGACTACCTTGGATATGACCAAAAATATTGCATATATGCATATTTGTCAGGTGATTTCTAGTGCAAACTATTCAATAATCTATTTATGTTATCCAGAACAAAAATACTTCACACACTTTTGTGTTTTGTCTAATTGCAGATGTATGGGACATTTGTACAATCCACATATGAAGATAAGGAAGAAAGAGATGTTTATTTGCTGTCCAAAAAGTTCTCTCACGTCACTTTTGGCCCAAGAGAAGATAGAGTCCAAGTCTCTCACGTTCTGGATTCAGATTCGGACTGCACAGACACACCTGACTCAAAACGCACACAAGTTTTTCATACGGACTCCGAATTGGGTGATTCGTTTTTTGTTGGAAACTAGATTTCGTGCACTTTCCAACCCAATTGGAATCACCTTCAAATTCGTCCGGAGCGTTGAGTTGTGGACGAAACAATCTAATGCTGCAGCAGAATCCGAGTCAAACTACAAGTCCAAAGGTGTTACATCACCTCCACTTGGGCCCATTGGCCTTGTACGACCTAGATTTAGTTTTAGGCTGCCTTGGGACGTCCTCCCACCTCCTTGGCCGCCACCCCTTGCTCCTATATAAGTAGATCCATCTAGTAGCTTTTCCTTGGGATTTGTTTAGTTAAAAGTTAGCCATTGCAACTTCGTGTACTTCGTTTGTGTCCAACGACCAGACCAAGACCACTTTTCGGATCCCCACCATTATCAATACTTCATATATATTCGCAATATTCAGATTGCTTTATCATATTCTTGCTCGCTCTTCGATTGCTTGCAGGAATAGACCTTCGTGGTCAGGCTGACCGTGCTTCCAGTATCGTCAGTAACCTCTCGGAGTTGGTTTAGCGATTGCTAAGGCGCAACGTCGTGCACGTTTGTAGTCGGATCGTCAAAGTCGTCTCCACCAAATCGATAGTTATCATCTCATCGAAAGATCGGGACACCCTCGCCTCTATCAAAGTCTAAGATGCCCCTTCACTTCAAAAGTTGAACCTTGATTCTAGTTATTCACCGTCGCAAATAACCGTCATCTCTAAGCCTGAACTAGAGACCTTGGGTGTAATGCATGATCTCTATGCTCATTTCAAGATGGTGTTTGGCTCCATAGTTCTTCAGGTACTATATATTATCATCTACACTTGTAACCATAAGCTGCATTTTAATTTTCTGCACATAAGTTATATCTCATCTTGGAGTTCATATTTTGTACTAATATTATGTTCTATGCTCGATGAAGAGTTTCTCCATGGATAGCCTATCAATGGTGCTGGATTCTGTCAAGATCTTATATTTCCAAATGAATCGTTTTGATCTGAACAAGATTATTGGCTTGCTACAATACTTTCCATGTCTGGAGAAGTTGTATATAAAGGTGATAATTTCATGCACATTGGAAGCCCGCATATAGTGTACTAGAATTAACGGTTCAGTTGTTGCTCTTTCGACACTCTTTTTTTAGACCTTAACAGTTTTCAATCTTCATGTCTATTTGGGCAACGGGACGGGGTAAGAAAGTTATAACCAATCTGTGGATTCGTAAGCACCAGGATTTTCTCAATTCTCATGACATTCGATTCAAGACAATAACACTAGAACGATATGTAGCCAACCAAGCAAACACTAGATTTGTCACATTCTTCGTGCTGAATGCGAGGTTAGTATTGTCCATCAGGCTTAAGTTTATCAGCAGCATTGTTTTGACAGATGGGTATGTTGAAGAGTAAAAAAGGGAGTTTCAGGTAGACAAAAGAGCTTCTGAACATGCCGAGCTTCTATTTACAACATCTTGTGGTCATAATCCAGTAAATTTTATGACCTAGGATGTTCATTCTATGGACCTGACCGATCCATTAGACTATGCTGCCGAAAATAGTATTGGAGTTAGATGTTGTTGCCCTTTTCAATCTAGGTTTTGTCTAAACCTGATGAACAATTAACCCTCATGCTTTTGTATAGTTTGTAAGCTGGAGTTAGATGGTGTTGCCCTTTTCAACTCAGCTATGGCTATCATATTTTCTTTCAAACAAGGCAAATGCCTTGACATTTGTTTAATTAAGAGTGAAATATTGTAACAAATCCCAACCAAGGGAAATAACGTCACTCTCGCTGGCTGCTTGAGCTCACTATGCATTATAGAACCCAAGTGATTAGCCCCCACCAGCACCCACAAAATTATTTTGAACTAGCACACCAAATGGGTTGTAAATTTTCATAAGAAAGGCTACATGATCGTGACAGACTTGGATTCATTTCGGACCCACGAGGAAAAAGCCTATCCAAGGTGGTGCCGACTTACTAGCTAGTCAACAAATGATTCTGCCTACCAGCCATTGGATTGACATGCAACATCTATCGTGTATCTTCTATCTCTTGTCTTCTTCCTCCAACTGCCCGAACCAAACCACCCTGTCGGTTCCCCCTGCTCCCGCCTCCCACAGTTGGTTGCGCCTCCGCCGCCCTACTGTACCCTCCAACATTGGCCAGTCCCTCCCCTATTCCGCCACATGTCCTGTTATTCTCCAGCGACGTCATCCCCAACACGCACCCGCACCTGAACTAGTCAACCCTCGTACTCCCCTTTGCCTGCGACTGGATCGACACATCTTCCATGGCTCCCGTTCGTTCCGACTGAGGCCTCGTCGTTGTCCTCCGCCTTGGTTCGCTCGCTGTGCGCGGTGCGTCGCCCTCTTGCATTGTCACCATCGTCAACAACCAAGAGGAACAAGGAGATGACTGTACGTGGAGAGGATGACAGTAGGGACCCACCAGGGTCATGGCAGTACGCAAGCAATTGCCTCATTATTACAAGCCCAAAAATGGTTCTTCCTAGTGGTTGGACATCTGGGGCCCATGCCATTGTCAACGTAGTCAATAAATGAGAGAATTACAAAACAAGTGGCTGACACCAGGGACCCAGCAGGTCATGTAGTTGTTATTTAGTTTTTTAGGAACAAGCAGTTATTATTTATACTACTTTTAGAGATGGACCAGGGTAACAACGGGGCTGTGCGGGGGCTGTGGCCATCTAGCTAGGGTTTTATTTATGTTTACCACATCATGAGCCTACTTGTGTTTTTTTCTTGCTAACAATGGCTTTCCCAGTTCTACTTTTTTAAAGAAATACCCAACCGAGGCCTACTTGCTTTGTCAGCCCTGCTGGGCTGCAAATCTTTCAAGACAAGGAGAGTTTCATTCGGCTTGCCCAGAAAATGGGCTATCAGTAATAAGAAAAGTGTTGTACATTTTTAAAACACATCAAACCGGGAAATAGTTAACCGCACCGAAATATGCAAAATTTCATATAATTTTTAACTGTGGCCACAATATGGGTTGTAATGCTAACAAAAAGAATATGGGATCCAAGAAATCCTTAAGAATTAACAAATGGGCTGTAAATTATTAGAAATAATGGCAGATGGGTTGTCTGCTGTTTTCCACACATTTGAGGCTGACTTGTGCGCCTACTATAGGTTGACGTGTACGCTTTCCTAAAAAAAGGTTGATGCACACACAACGCCGTGTCAACTTGGTCAACACACAAGAGTAGTGACCGTTGGATGTCCATCCAATGGCCATTGCGCTTCTTCAATCTCTGCTCTTACTGCTCTAGCCACTAAAACAAGCACCGACGGGACTGCCTGCTCCCTCCTCCCGCGGCCGGCTGTGCTACTGCGTAGGCCTCACTACCCCATGGTACTCCCATCGCTGTCCTAGCCATCCCTCTACTCAGCCACGCCTTTTGTCATTCTCCGGCGATGGCAGACGAATCAGTAAACCCTCGTACTCCCATCCGCATAGGAAACAACTCCCAAGTCTTCCCTGGCTCTGTGTTGTTCCCTTCCTAGGCCTCGTCATCATCCACCGCCCTGGTGCTCTCGGCGTGGCATGGTCAACATGGTCAACGAACGACATCCATCGGAAGCGGACTGTACGTGGAGAGGCTAACAGCTGGGTCCATGGCTGCACGCAAGGAAATGCCTCCTTATTACGTGCAAAATAATGATTCCTACACCTAACAGCTGGGACCCACTGGAAGGGCCTCTGTATTTCGGAAAAAATGTCCCCCCCCCGCTGACAGCTTGGACCCATCAGCTATATCTTCGCATGCAAGGAAGTGCCTCCTTATTACGCACAAAAAATGAATACTCCCCTGCTTGCTGGGACCCACCATAGTGGGAGGCTGACTTGTGGGCCTACTAAGTTGACGTAGACGGAGGGCTTTGTCAACTTAGTCAATATGAATGATTCTAGCTCCAGTGACCATATAATGTCCATCCAGCGGCCATAGTGCTTCTTCAACCTATCGTCTTCTTGCTCCAGCCGCCCAAACCAGCGTCGGTCGTGCCGCCAGCTCCTGCCTCTAGTGGCCGACTCTACTGCCACACAAGCCTGACCGCCCACCCTACTCCAACCTCTGGCCAGGACATCCCTCTACTCACCCACAACCCCTGTTATTCTGCGGCGACGACAGCCTCACACAGCAGTTGAACCAGTCAACCCTCGTACTCCTCTCCGCATCAGCATCCACTGCTGCGTCTTCCCCGGCTCCGTGTCGTCCCCTTCCTAGGCCTCGCCATCGTCCACCGCCTTGGTGTTGTTGGCACGACGTGGTCAATGTGGTTAAGGAACGACTTCCATCGGAATAGTACTATATGTGGAGAGGCTGACAGCTGGGTCCACGACCGCAGCAAGGAAGTGCCTCCTTATTACGCGCAAAATAATGATTCCTCCACCAGACAGCAGGGACGCACCGGACAGGCCACCCTATTTCACGAAAAAATGTTTCCCCCCTGACTGCTAGGACCCACTGCTACATCTTCGCATGCAAGGAAGTGCGTCCACATTACGGGCAAAAAATATGATTCTCCCCTAACAGCTGGGACCCATCAGCTATATCTTCGGACGCAAGGAAGTGCCTCCTTACCTCCCTTATAGTTGGGACCCACCCGATCGAAACGTATGTAGGGTTGTCTATCTGGTCGCGAACGTGTACGTACATACTGGTCGACGGGTCTGTCTGCAGGCTGCAGTGATGAACCGTGGCCGGGTAAGGAAGGGAACGTGTCGTAGTAGAGGCGCGGACTTAGCACGTCGTGCAGGCCTATCTATATCGTGTAAACGTACGTACAACGAGGGTGCAAGAAAGTAAATACGGTCACGTACGTACATACAGGCAGGGTCTCGAACGCCTACTCGCACATACATACGGCCAAGGCTCGTGTACATGGAGAGGCAACGAAGAGCAGTGACGCCGTCCTCTTCATCGGCAGCCAATCGGCTGGGTCGGAATGAAGAATCTACGTCATGTTCATCGGGAGGCAACCGAATGCGGCGTCCTGTTCATCGGGAGCCAACCGGCTTGGACGGAATAGCCGAAACAAGGCCTGACGTACCACAGAACAGAGGAAACAACCTTCTGTTCGACCGCCTAGGGTGGAAACAGGACCGTGTTCACCGGAAGGGTCTGGTGTACCGTAAAATGGAGGAAACGGACTTCTCTTCGACCTCCTACGGTCGAAACGGGGTCCTGTTGATCGGGAGGGGTGTGGCGTACCGCAAAACAGAGGAAACAGACTTCTCTTTGACCTCCTACGGTTGAAACGGGGTCCTGTTCATCGGCATGGGTGTGGTGTACCGCAAAACGGGACTCCACGTGCTACTGTTCATCCACCATCTACTGACTCGCTCCAGCCTCCATGGGCTACTATTCATCCACCGTCGACCTCCTCCAGCCTCCACCTATGACTGTTCATCGATGACGTCTCCCTCCTGCCTCCACCAACTACTATTCATCCATGGGCTCCTGTTCATCCAGCCTCCATCGGCTACTGTTAAACCAGCCCTCCACGGGGTCTTGTTCATCCACCCCAACCGGCTCGATCAGGGTCATGTTCATCCAGCGGCAACGACCTCTCTTACCACGGGGTCCTGTTCATCCAACCCCCACTAGGAACTATTCATCCAACCCCCAACAACGTTCACTGTTCATCAAGAACCACCAGGTTCGATCAGTTTCAGTTAGTAGCAGTACCGAAGGAATCGCTCGGGTTCAGTTAACAGCCAAGGAATCCATCGCTCGGGTTCAGTAATGTAGCTAGTGCAATCGCTCGGGTTCAGTAAGCGAACGCCTCGCTCGGTTTCAGTTAGAGCCCAATGCCTCAAGCACATGCGCGTACATGTACGAGAGAAACACGCAAACCTCCGTGCATCACTCGGCCCCGACCACCCACCGTAACCGGGAACTCCCCGATATTTTCCTCGTCCTTGCTTCTACCACGTTTTTTTCCATCATGGACGGCCCAAAGAATGTCATGCAGCTGCGTCTCCAGCCCGCCCAGGATGAAAAGCCCATTCTCTGTCATGATTTTTTGTCATAGAAGAAGCATGACAGAAGAAATCGTTCGGCCCAAAATGTCATGGATGTGTCTTTTTTTGTAGTGTAAGGTGCCTAATTATATAGCTGATGATGTAGGGTAGAAACCCTAGGGGCCGATATTTCACGAAAGGAGCGGATCCCGTGAAGAACAAGAAGAACACGGGGAAGAACAGAGAGAAATCACAAGGGGAAACACTCAGGAACAAGTCCAATCACACATCCACTAGACAATCAAACACACAAGATCCACAAGGAACATGGACAACAAAGGGAAAGGTACAAGGTAAGGTTCATCTCCATGAGGAGGTCTTGAAGGGGGCCACCCAAAAGGGGGTCTTGAATCCAAGGGGATCTTCTCCGAAGAGGGGCCGCGGTCTCTCTCGTGGAGTAGATCCGTAATGGATGAGCAAAGCTCTATCTCTAAATGAGCTACTACTTTACTAACCCTAACTAGGAGGAGGTGGAGGAGTATATATAGTCTAGGTCCACGAAGGGGTAAGTGGGAGAGGGATACATGGGCCTCGGGCCCGATCCTATGTGCGGACAGGTATCAGACGTCCGGTGTGTAGCGGTCGTCCGGTGGCTCATGGGCGTCCGGACGTCCGGTAGTCGCCGGACTTCCGCTCATTCTGGCTCGGTCGTTGAAGTACCGGATTTCCGGAGGTGGCCGGTCGTCCGGTGGTGTCGGACGTCCGCTTGCTGTAGCTCGGCTGGGGCTTCAGGCGTCGGTCGTCCGGTGGAGGCCGGACGTCCGCTCGCTGGCCGGTCGTCCGGTGTGGGCCGGACGTCCACTCGTTGTAGCTTTTTTGGCAGCTCTTCTTCCGCCTTCGTTTCCATGGTTCCCTCGCGGATGGTGTAGTTGTTCCTTGGCGCTTGCAGTCCTCCTGGTCATCCGTAGTGTTCCGACAATACCTATGCATGCACACGAGAGGAGTGTCAAGTAGTATACCATCCTCAAAGGGGTTAAATGAGCACGTGTAAAGGAGATGATTCACCTTTGTGTATGTGAAGTAGATGTCGCACGTGTTACTCGCCAAACGGACTCTTGGTATGGTGATGTCCATAGGATGCTCGGCATCATCTCCCCTCCCTTGGGAAAGATCCGACCTCGGATAAAAACCAAATCACCATGGGAAAGAGATGGCTTCGCCGTGTAGAAGCGGACGTTCACCAAGTAGTCATCATCTTCAAGCTTGAAGTGGTCACTCTCCAGTGTCGCACCGTCTAGTGATTCCTTCAAAATGAGCAAGGACATCAAGCACTTGGAAAAATAAATGTGGTTAGCGTTAGTGCAAAACCAAGCATTCAAGAGGTGATTCACCAAACAAGTGTCATCATCATGCAAAGCATATGGTGTGACAAAGGATTGTGACATGGCATGTAAGCACATAAATTGAGCACAAGCAAAGATATCATGGGGACAAGCATGTGAATGTGAGGTAGTGATGCAAATATGCGTAACAAGAGAAGAATCATCCACCTCAAGTTCATAGCAAGCATTCACAAATTGCTCAATGAAAGGTCTATGGTAGGCATAGGAATCATTCACAACACCAAATAAAATGAAGTGTCTAAACACATGGGTCAAGTGAAAGACAATCCAAGCATAATGTGCATTGGGTGTAGTGAATATCGTGTGGCACTCAACACAATAGAAAGAGCAATTGTTCAACATGTGTGAGGCAATCAAGGAAATCATGTAGCAATCAATGGGACATGGCATATGTGAAGAAACGACATTGTTGCAACCAAACATGTGATAGGAGCAAGTAATCCAAGAATTGGATGCAAGACACAAGGCATATATATCATGATGCATGGAATTGTGAAAATGATAAGTCGAAGCAAGATTTCTAACAAGTGTGCAATCAAGTGGTCCAAGATGAACAATAAGTGTCATGGTGCAAGCAACACAAGTAGTATGATCTGCAATATCCATGCTTAATAAAGATTTCACCTGGAAGGCGTGTGCTTGTGCATTCTTCACATTGTCGAAGTGGTAGGAAAGGTGGTGTAGAAGCGAGTCATGGTCGAATGTATGAAGCTTGCTCTCAAGAGCTCGAATGGTCAACTCATGTGACATGGAAGTTGACACAAAGTCCAAGTATCCTACACATGTACACAACAAAACAAAGAATGTATGCGCATGGTAGATAAACACATCATCCATCATGATGGTTCTCTTCTCTTGCACATAACCATTAGAAGCACAGGTGCATGAATAGTATGATGCAACAATGGCTATATTCATGGCACTAGGTATATGGTGCAAAGAGGCAAGACAAGCATGCTTCACAAGAAAAATGTCAAAATCTCCAATCATATGTGAGAATGCCATGGGGGCAAACTCATTATCAAGATTAGGGGCATTGTTGCACTCAATACATTTCAAATCATCTAGCATGAGAGGCAACATATGGAGATATATGACAAGAAGCAACAACAATCATTTGCAAAGCATGTAGATGGTTGTCATCAACCGCATGAAATGAGCAAGTATGAATCGTTGGTGATGTAACACAAGCAAGCATAGTAATCAAGTCGTGCAAGCTAGTAGTGCGAAGATGCAACATACCAGAGCAAATCATGACAATCATGTCATGTGAGCAAGTAATAGACATAGACAATGCACATGACATATCGCAAGCACGAACACAAAGCAAGATGAAAGTATCATCATAGGCATGGGGCACAAAGCAAATAGGGCAATAACAAGCAATATCTCCACCAAGCTTGCAAATACACATACAAGTATGAGAATCAAGCATCATGTGTAATGCAAAGCATGGGTCACAAATGCATGGCAAAAGCATAGGAATGAACATATCATGTAAAGTGAACATGGCAAGGTGGGCAAAGGATATATAATGGACCACAACCCATAGCCAAGTGAGGGCCATGTAGAAGAAATGCGCAAAGTCATTGCGAGAAGAGAGCGGTGGAAAGACACTCCATGGGATCCCAAGTCATCATTGCTCTCTATAGCTCGTTTTGTCAACTCGTGGGATTGCAAAGTTGACAAGAATTCATGGGTACCTACACAAAATAGACACAAACGAAAGAGCTTGTGTGTGTGGTAAATGTACACATCATCCATCATGATGTGTATGTGCACGTGAGTGTTAGCACAAGATAAGCATCGCTCAAAGAAATTTGATTCATGGTATAAGAACATGTCATCCATCATGAAAGAAAAGTTATTGTGTATAACACGATGGGGATGCAAATTGAGCATACAAGTATAAGGATCATGCAATGGATGGGAGTGATCACAGTATCCTAAAATGTATGAGGAAACTATGGGGGTCTCCTCATGTGCATATTTGAAACATCATACGGAGAAAATGGACAACATCCAAAACAATGCATATCCGAAGCTAGGTGGTTATGGCATGGCATATGAGATAAATGATGCAAAGGTAGCATGCCAATATCATCACAAGAGAAACAAATGCCAATAACCATGGGCTTGTCATCTATGCCATATGTGCAAATTGGGTTTATTTTAATAGCATATGCATAGTCACTATGAAGAGATTGCAAATATTACATATGATTGATCTCATGCATAGCATATGACAAGTCAAGCGGATTGGCAAACATGATATGACCGAGAGAATTAGCATAAGAAATCCTATGTAACATGGCATCACAACTAATAGACTCCACATGGCAATCATCATACTCATCATAAATGGGTAAATCATCGCATGGGGAAGTCGCACTAGCAAGAAGCATGGTAATAGGTTGATCAACATCATGCAAGCAATCAATGTCAAGAATGTCCACTAGTGGGACTAGAGCATCACCTTCACCTATGTTACCTTATTCATTCCACTCAAGTGGTGTAGGTGAGGTGGGAAAGACCAAATGGTGGTCATCTTCATCTTGATGGAACCATGTGGGGGGTGCATCATATTCCACCATGGCCATCGTCTTGTTCAAAGGTAGGACGTAGTCGTCGTGAATCGGTGCGTCATCATATTTGGGACCTAGCACCAAATGAGAAGACACAATAGAGGTAGAGGTCAAGTTTTTAGAAATGCAAATGGCCTCACATGCCCTATCAACTATCACACTCTCTCTATGTGGTGGTTCACTCACTCCCTCAAGGTAGGTGCACTCAATCTCACGTATGGTGGAGTCACTCATCTCACTGAAGTGGTGGGGGTTGTGGCTCTCCTCACATGGGAAATGTGCTAACACATCATATATGGGGCTAATGTTGAAGTCACTCTCACTCTCAATATGGTGGCAAAAGTCACTCAAGTCATCATACGTCACTGTGGTCGAAGGGAAAATCCCATGCTCAAACATCTCATCACCATCACCGTGGATGAAGGCCAAAGATGGGACATCATCACTCTCGCCTCCTAAGATGGAAGCACCATCCTTGCTCGTCACCATGTCGCTCGCCTCCAAAGCTTGGTCCTTGATGGTCTCTGTAGCCGTAGTCATCGCTGCACCATCTTGAAAAAGAGTCAAAGTAGACTCGGCATCATCAATGCCACAAAGAGGGCTGGCGGTGAAGTCGAACTTGGGAGCATCGTCCTGGAGCTCGTCGGGCTTGGACATCATGGTGGTACTAGCCTCATGCTCGTTCTCATGGAGCTTGGTCATCATGAAGTGAGCTTGGGGTGGAGAAGCTTTGGCCGTCATGAGTTCTTGTTCCGCCTTGAGAGCACTAATGTAGTTGTTGTCGAGGGACTTGTAGTTCTTGAGGAAGATCGTCTTGGAGATGTCACTATGCAATCCCATCATGAAGTGGAACTTCATCGAAATGGGGTCGTCCACGCTGGCTCATCGCAAGGCAATCTTCATCTCCTTGAAGTACTCGTCGATGGACTTGGATCCTTGGATGGTGTTCTCCAATTGGTCTAGAAGTTGTTCCAAGTAGGTTGGAGGCACAAACTCTCGCTGCAAAGCTCTCTTCGTCTTGGGCCAGCTCATGTCGTAGGTCTCCGAAGGTGCGTGAAGCCACCATGTGGACGCGTAGTCGTGAAAGTTCCTTGTGGCGCACTTCACTTGATCTTCGGGAGGAACTTGATGTAGCTTGAGGAAGTCGTCCATCAAACGCTCCCACTCGAGATACTCCTCGGGTTCTTGAGTCCCATAGAAAGGAATCGTGTGGTCAATGTCGAGGTCATAGTAGCTCGTGGAAGTTGCGGACTTGAGCTTGGGGAGCTTCTCTTGAGGTGCTTGCGGGTGAAGATGTCGTATGTCCGTAGGCGAAGATTCCTTGAAGTCGCTTGCCGAAGATGCCAAGGGACATGGTGAAGTCGTTGAGCGGTTGTTGGTGTTGAGCTCTTGACCTTCACGTTTGTGGTGGTGATGGTGTCATTCCCGATGTGACCTTGCCGGAGATGGTAGCTTGGAAGCATGTGTACTTGAGTGTCTTCTCGAAGATGAGGAAGATCGCTTGTAGGACTTGATGAGTGCTTTGATCTCATCCATCTGAGCTTGCATCTTGGCGTTGGTAGAGTTATTCGTGGCATCGAACTCGTCGTTGTTGTTGTAGACTGAAGGTGAAATGCCTTGCCTATCCATCACAAGACTTGAGTAGAGGTGAGTAGGAAATGAGATAAACAATACCAAGTTACCTTTTCCCAAAGTTGAGGATGTATCCCGTTTCACTCAATGTGAGATGAAAGAATAGTGGAATTGGTACCGGACTTGTTCACTCACAACTACAAACTAAAGCTCATGGAGTAGCTCGGTGAGGATAGTGGCACAAAAATTTAATGTAAAATGTTAGCAATAGGCAATAAAGTTGAAAGAGATTCACAAATTCAGAAGTGAAACAAGTAGACCAATAGCAATATGTGGCACACGGAAACACAAGCACGGATAGATAAAATGGGGTTGTGCAACCAAGGATGAGCACAAAATGTGGAATCCACGGAAAATGCTCGTGTTGCACAACTCAAGAGAGACACTAGCACAATTGCTCTATCGGCGGATGCGACACTTGTGCACAACCTATAAGATGAAAATGTATGAACTTTTATCCCAAGTATTCTATGTATGTATGGTTCCCGGTGTTATGATCCAAGATGATCTTATATGCAATGTGGTATGATGCTATGGCTATTACTTACAAGCTTCTTTTCTCTTTCTCTTTTGCTTAAAAGCTTATTCTTTTTTTGTGATATGTATGGCCACTTTGCGAAATGCACAAACCAAGATAGTAATTGTGTATACGTGGGAACAAACTTGAGGCACACGAGATGATATGATACCAATATGATATGGTATGTATGCAACAGATGGTGTAGATCACTAATGTGTACAAGTAACGTTGCCGGCAATACTAAAATGGCTAGTCTCGATAGGCAAGTAACGCAAAATGGGCTAGGGGTTATCAATGCAATGGCAAGGGAATATACAATGGAGGGATACCACGATACCAAGATGATATGGAGGTTACGGTGCTTCGCGATGATGAGTGGCGGTGATCTTGATGGAAATACCAAGATGATGGAGACTCGTCCCTAAGTAGCCAAAACACCTTAGGAAACGGAAAACCCGCGAACTCAAAATCTCAAATGTCAAATGGTGGTAGCGGGAATGCGGTGGTGGTTGCGGCAGCTCGAAGGGATTGCGGAAATGCAATGATGGGTTGTGGAGTACGCAATGCGGAAGTGGAGGGTAAGGTGGTGGACTATACACGATGTCGGAGTTGAGAGCACGGTCCGTAAGTAGCCTAAATACCTTAGGAGACACAACTCACGACATAAACAAAGTCAAACAAAATTTGGTTATGTTGGTTGGTGGAAGTGTATGGTGGGCGAGCCTATGCGGAAGTGGTGGTGGTGGTTGATGAAGAAGCAACCGTCCCTAAGTAGCCTAAACACCTTAGGATACTCAAATCACTCCTCAAGCAACCACTAATGTGACGGGGAACAAAATTGGTTAGGTTGCGGAAGTCGGTGGTGTAACGGATGATGTGGTGTAAGCCCTAGGCAAAGAGGCCAAAATTGTCAAACTTTGATGGAGTCAAAAGATGTTGGTGGTATTTTTGTGGGAAGGAGGATGTCACGAGTTTTTCAACGAGCTAAAGAACAGAAAAATCGGACTCCAGATGAATTAGTTATGGCCGAAACAAAAATCAGCTGAAGTTGATATCTACAGGTAGCGGACGTCCGGAAAAAACGGTCGTCGGGTCGCCGGACGTCCGGTCGGGTCGGAAATCCGCTAATTAAAGCTCGGGATAGGGGTTCCGGTCGTCCGTTAAGGTCGGAGGTCCGGTGCTTCCTTGGTCTCCGGACGTCCGGTGGGTCGGGGTCAACTCGAGATTCGAGATTCAAGACGCGATTTTGGGCAGAAAATGATGATTTTGAGGTCAAAATTGATGAGATTTCATGGATGAAAGATGGGGAAACTTGGGGACATGCTAGATCCACTTGAAACCAAGCAAATCTATGAATCAAATCCAACAAAACTTCGTCAAACCAACAAATCACAAAAAAATGGGGCTATTTTTGGTGGGGATTTTTGAAATTGGGGAAGAACACAACAAAATTAGGCTATAAAACGAAGAGGGGAGGCTCCGAAATCGTGATCAACATGGCTCATGATACCAAGATGATGTAGGTTAGGAACCCTAGGGGGCGATCTTTCACGAAAGGAGCGGATCCCACGAAGAACACGGGGAAGAATGGAGAGAAATCACAAGGGAAAACACTCAAGAACAAGTCCAATCACACATCCACTAGACAATCAAACACACAAGATCCACAAGGTACATGAAAAACAATGGGAAAGATACAAGGTAAGGTTCATCTCCATGAGGAGGTCTTGAAGGGGCCACCCAAAAGGGGTCTTGAATCCGAGGGGATCTTCTCCGAAGAGGGGTCGCGGTCTCTCTCGTGGAGTAGATCCGTAATGGATGAGCAAAGCTCTATCTCTAAATGAGCTACTACTTTGCTAACCCTAACTAGGAGGAGGTGGAGGACTGTATATAGTCTAGGTCCATGAAGGGGTAAGTGGGAGAGGGATACATGTGCCTCGGGCCTGATCATGTGTGCAGACAGGTACCGGACGTCCGGTGTCTACTGGTCGTCCGGTGGCTCATGGGCGTCCGAACGTCCAGTAGTCGCCGGACTTCCGCTCATTCTGGCTCGGTCGCTGAAGTACTGGATTACCGGAGGTGGCCGGGCGTCCGGTCACCGGCCGTCCGGTGGTGTCGGACGTCCGCTTTCTGTAGCTCGGTGTAACACCCTCGATGCCACTATATCTCCCACATGTCGAGGCACGACTTAGAGGCATAATTGCACTGAAGGCATATGTCGCAAGTTAGGCAATCATCACAACATCCCATGTAATATAGATAATAAAAGGGGAGATAACATAGTTGGCTTACACTCGCCACGTCAATCAAGTACATAAATAACATTACATCATCCAAATACTCATGGCCCGACTACGGCGCCAAAATAAAAGATAACCCAACATGCGACACGGTCCCGATCACCCCAACTAGGCACCACTACTGATCATCAGGGAAAGACACATAGTATCGTTGAGAGTCCTCGTCGAACTCCCACTTGAGCTCAAGCGCGTCACCTGGAGCGGAATCATCAGGCCCTGCATCTGGATTTAATAGTAATCTGTGAGCCACAGGGACTCAGCAATCTCGCACCCTCGCGATCAAGACTATTTAAGCTTATAGGTAAGGCAAGGTAAATATGTGTGGAGCTGCAGCAAGCGACAAGCATATATGGTGGCTATCCTGTTCGCAAAAGAGAGCGAGAAGAGGATGCAAAGCAGGAACGCATAACTAAAGAGGGAAACCTGCGGCAAGCAATACACCAACACCGTGTCCACTTCCCGGACTCCGCCGAGAAGAGGCCATCACGGTAACTCACACTGTTGATTCATTTTAATTAAGTTAAGGTTCAAGTTATCTACAACCGGACATTAACAAATTCCCATCTGCCCATAACCGCGGGCATGGCTTTCGAAAATTCAAATCCCTGCAGGGGAGTCCCAACTTAGCCCATGACAAGCTCTCACGGTCAACGAAGGAATAGACCTCCTCCCGAGACGTTCCGATCAGACTCGGTACCTCGGTTCTTCAAGACACTTCGACAGGTTAAAACAAGACCAGCAACACCGCCTGAATGTGCCAACAAATCCCGATAGGAGCTACACATATCTTGTTATCAGGGCAGACTCAGATGAGCTCTCCATACAACTAAAACCAAACCTCGAGTTTCCCCGAGGGGGCGCTGCACAGGACCCTAGTTCGGACCAACACTCAGAGGAGCACTGGCCCGGGGGGGGGGCTAAAATAAGATGAACCTCGGGCTCCGGAAACCCAAGGGAAGAAGAGGCTAGGTGGCAAATGGTAAAACCAAGGTTGGGCATTGCTAGAAAAGCTTTAATCAAGGCGAACTATCAAGGGGTTCCCATTATAACCCAACCGCGTAAGGAACGCAAAATCCGGGAACATAACACCGATATGACGGAAACTAGGGCGGCAAGAGTGGAACAAAACACTAGGCGAGAGGCCGAGCCTTCCACCCTTTACCAAGTATATAGATGCATTAAGATAACATGGCAAAATAATGATATCCCAACCAGTAAAATAATGTTCCAACAAGGAACGGTCTCCAATCTTCACCTGCAACTAGCAACGCTATAAGAGGGGCTGAGCAAAGCGGTAACATAGCCAATCAACGGTTTGCTAGGACATGGTGGGTTAGACGTTTGACATGGCAATTTGGGAGGCTTGAAAACAAGTGGTAGGCATCGTAGCATTGGCATAGCAAAAGAGCGAGCATCTAGCAAAGCAAAGATAGTAGTGATTTCGAGGGTATGATCATCTTGCCTGCAATGTTGTCAGAGTTGACTGGATCCTCGAAAGCAAACTCAACGGGCTCCTCATTAGTGAACTCGTCTCCCGGCTCTACCCAAACAAGACAAACAAGCAACAAGGACACAATCAACCACGTGCAAGGATCAAACAATATGATGCAAACATGGTATGCTATGCGGGGTGCGATGCGGGATGCATATGCAAGATGTGACAAGGAATGCATGAACCTGGCCTCAACTTGGAAATCCAAGTGTGCCACTGGAAAGATGAGATGAAATCGCTTGAAAACGATATAAAGAACGCCGGAATCGGAGTTACGGTTTGGAAATGACAAGCGATTCAAATATGGCCACGTTCTGCGATTTACAGCAAGTAGCCATCTAAATGCAACAAGATGAACATGCTACATCACCCAAACATGACAACAAAATACATGTCAGGGATGCATTCAAGATGTTTAACAAAAGTCTAGCACTGAGCTACGGCCAATTCATCCATTAACAGGTTCAAACAAGCATGGCAAAAATGCATATGGTAAACAGATCTCAGACTTAGTGAAATTAACACTTGTCTGGAATTTCAGATCAGATAGCACTCTTCGGAGCAACAAAACTACATGCTACAAGACCTGAACATGGCAAAGTAAAGCATGTCATGGAGCTACTCAAAGAGCTTAACAAAAGTCCCTTAGTGACCTTGAGCCAAAAGGGGTCAGAAAATACATTTGCAAGCATGTGAACATGGCAAAAACATAATCAGTTCTCAGACTTAGTGAAAACTGGAGCATGTTGAACTGAGCTACAAATCTGTTCTCAGCACTACAGAGCTACAGTTTTCAGCATGCTCCAGTTTTCACTAAGTCTGAGAACTGATTATGTTTTTGCCATGTTCACATGCTTGCAAATGTATTTTCTGACCCCTTTTGGCTCAAGGTCACTAAGGGACTTTTGTTAAGCTCTTTGAGTAGCTCCATGCCATGCTTTACTTTGCCATGTTCAGGTCTTGTAGCATGTAGTTTTGTTGCTCCGAAGAGTGCTATCTGACCTGAAATTCCAGACAAGTGTTAATTTCACTAAGTCTGAGATCTGTTTACCATATGCATTTTTGCCATGCTTGTTTGAACCTGTTAATGGATGAATTGGCCGTAGCTCAGTGCTAGACTTTTCTTAAGCATCTTGAATGCATCCCTGCCATGTATTTTGTTGTCATGTTTGGGTGCTGTAGCATGTTCATCTTGTTGCATTTAGATGGCTACTTGCTGCAAATCGCAGAACGTGGCCATATTTGAATCGCTTGCCATTTCCAAACCGTAACTCCGATTCCGACGTTCTTTATATCATTTTCAAGCGATTTCATCTCATCTTTCCAGTGGCACACTTGGATTTCCATGTTGAGGCCAGGTTCATGAATTCCTTGTCACATCTTGTATATGCATCCCGCATCGCATCCCGCATAGCATACCATGTTTGCATCATATTGTTTAATCCTTGCACGTGGTTGATTGTGTCCTTGTTGCTTGTTTGTCTTGTTTGGGTAGAGCCGAGAGACGAGTTCGCTAACGAGGAGCCCGTTGAGTTTGCTTTCGAGGATCCAGTCAACTCTGACAACATTGCAGGCAAGATGATCATACCCTTGAAATCACTACTATCTTTGCTTTGCTAGATGCTCGCTCTTTTGCTATGCCAATGCTACGATGCCTACCACTTGTTTTCAAGCCTCCCAAATTGCCATGTCAAACCTCTAACCCACCATGTCCTAGCAAACCATTGATTGTCTATGTTACCGCTTTGCTCAGCCCCTCTTATAGCGTTGCTAGTTGCAGGTGAAGATTGGAGACCGTTCCTTGTTGGAACATTATTTTACTGGTTGGGATATCATTATTTTGCCATGTTATCTTAATGCATCTATATACTTGGTAAAGGGTGGAAGGCTCGGCCTCTCGCCTAGTGTTTTGTTCCACTCTTGTCGCCCTAGTTTCCGTCATATCGATGTTATGTTCCCGGATTTTGCGTTCCTTACGCGGTTGGGTTATAATGGGAACCCCTTGATAGTTCGCCTTGATTAAAGCTTTTCCAGCAATGCCCAACCTTACCATTTGCCACCTAGCCTCTTCTTCCCTTGGGTTTCCGGAGCC
>NC_041388.1:230877145-231045526 GCF_002162155.2 Triticum dicoccoides | reverse complement strand
GGCCAGTGCTCCTCTGAGTGTTGGTCCGAACTAGAGTCCTGTGCAGCGCCCCCTCGGGGAAACTCGAGGTTTGGTTTTAGTTGTATGGAGAGCTCATCTGAGTGTGACCTGAGAACGAGATATGTGCAGCTCCTATCGGGATTTGTCGGCACATTCGGGCGGTGTTGCTGGTCTTGTTTTAACATGTCGAAGTGTCTTGAAGAACCGAGGTACCGAGTCTGATCGGAACGTCTCGGGAGGAGGTCTATTCCTTCGTTGACCGTGAGAGCTTGTCATGGGCTAAGTTGGGACTCCCCTGCAGGGATTTGAATTTTCGAAAGTCGTGCCCGCGGTTATGGGCAGATGGGAATTTGTTAATGTCCGGTTGTAGATAACTTGAACCTTAACTTAATTAAAATGAATCAACAGTGTGAGTTACCGTGATGGCCTCTTCTCGACGGAGTCCGGGAAGTGGACACGGTGTTGGAGTATTGCTTGCCGCAGGTTGCCCTCTTTAGTTATGCGTTCCTGCTTTGCGTCCTCTTCTCGCTCTCTTTTGCGAATAGGATAGCCACCATATATGCTTGTCGCTTGCTGCAGCTCCACACATATTTACCTTGCCTTACCTATAAGCTTAAATAGTCTTGATCGCGAGGGTGCGAGATCGCTGAGTCCCTGTGGCTCACAGATTACTATTAAATCCAGATGCAGGGCCTGATGATTCCGCTCCAGGTGACGCGCTTGAGCTCAAGTAGGAGTTCGATGAGGACTCTCAACGATACTATGTGTCTTTCCCTGATGATCAGTAGTGGTGCCCAGTTGGGGTGATCGGGACCGTGTCGCATGTTGGGTTATCTTTTATTTTGGCGCTGTAGTCGGGCCATGAGTGTTTGGATGATGTAATGTTATTTATGTACTTGATTGACGTGGCGAGTGTAAGCCAACTATGTTATCTCCCCTTTTATTATCTATATTACATGGGATGTTGTGATGATTGCCTAACTTGCGACATATGCCTTCAATGCGATTATGCCTCTAAGTCGTGCCTCGACACGTGGGAGACATAGTCGCATTGAGGGTGTTACATCCAATGACCAGACCAAGACCGCTTTCGGATCCCTGCTTTTATCAATATTTCATCTATATTCGCAATATTCAGATTGCATTATCATATTCTTGCTTGTTCTTGGATTGCGTGCAGGAATAGACCTTCGTGGTCGGGCTGATCGTGCTTCCAGTATCGTCAGTAACCTCGGGATATTGGTTTAGCGATTGCTAAGGCGCAATGTCGTGCACGTGTGTAGTCAGATCGTCAAAGTTGTCTCCACCAAATCGATAGTTATCATCTCATCTAAAAATCGGGACACCCTCGCCTCTATCAAGTGGTATCAGTTTTCAGGTTGCTCAGTGAGAATTTCCAGTTTTTCCAAGATTAGATTTATTTTCTTACCTATTGACCAACAAAAAGCCACAAAAAAGTTAGATCTATTCATCCTTTGTCCAAGCCAGTCTGAGCCTTCACAATTTTTTCTTTTCATTGCTTGCATAGTTGAATTATCGGTTGCATCGTCGTGTCGAGTTGCTGGTCTTAGTGTCTAGTTGGTTTAGAGTTTCGAGTTCTGTTCACATTAGTCACGCCGCCGCTACATCATTATCCTTTCCGCTGTCCACCACCCATCCATCAATTTCCACCACGTGCTATCCATTGTTCATTGTCATAATCATAGTTGAGATCGTTCACATCTTCGCTTGATCCAATCTGCATCTTATCTAGTTTTTTTTGCAAAGTGGGAGAGAGAAAAAAAGAGAGAGAAAAAGTCAGAGAAAAAAAAGAAAAAAATGTGGGGAAAAAAGAGAGAAGAAAAAAAAACAAAATTCAGAGCTATCTAGACTCAATCTCGTAGTTGATTTCGGATTGGAATCTGTTTTGTGCACTGTTCAGTAAAACAGGCATAACTTCCTCGCATGAAGTCCGTTTTGGCTCCACAAGTACTCAAATAAAAGCTAGCGATGAGCCACATCTAGATAGTTACAGAAGCTTGTTCACTATTTGGCACCTCAAAATCGGCTTCTAAATAGGTCTTTTTGCTCTCCGAAGTTCACGAACACAGCTTATTCCAGTTTTCATGTCAGTTTTCAAATTTTTTGATTCGTCATATCAACTTGGAATTGAGTGATTCCTTTTGCGTTTGAAAGCTTGAGACAGTATCATTCTTGAAAAAAATTATCAAAAAAATTGGCACAAACTTTTCTAGAGGAAAGTTGGAGAGAAAGTTGTTGATATATCCTTCTTGGTTGTTGTTTCATATCATTACCTTTACTGCTATTGTGATCTTCACTTATATCTTGCTGTTGAGAGCTACTTCATATCCTTTATTGATGCTAGTTGTGCTACGCCGTGACCTCATTAGTGTTCTAGGCTTGCATCTCTAGTCCGGTCTAGCCTAGGACCAGCACAGTACCGTCATTGAACGTTTATTCAACATTGCATCTTTGAATTGATTATTGCTAATATTTTGCTACCATATATAGCCAACCCAGCTCGACATATTTCTACATCGTGTATACGTACGTTCCCCTGGCAATCACTTTACTCAATCTTCAGAGTTATTTGACACCGCTGGTTGCCGATCACCACCTGCTGCAATGTAAGAACTTGTAAGATATTGAGATTTGCTATACTGTGAGCGTTTTACCACCACTTCCAAGTAGTTCATAGGAACATTTTTTTGGATTCTGTTTGTTGTTTCTACTAATCATGACAGGATCCAGAGTCAATTCATGGGCTTTGTCGATCGTGGGAGACGTGCCACCACCTTTGCAAATACCACAACCGTCACAACAGGTGCACAAACATCCAAATGCACATGACTAGGTTAATGTATCTATACCACCATTTAATGGCCGTTTTAGACCTGCTTTATATATTGAATGGGAGTTCAACATAAAAAATACATTTGCTTCCCATAATTTTGATGAACATAAAAAGATTAAGGTTGCAGTTGGTTCTTTCACTGGTTATGCTTTGGTTTGGTGGAGTGAATATTGTCGGTTACACCCTGATTATATACCTACTACTTGGGATGATTTGAAACTTGCCATGCGACATACTTTCGTTCCCGCTTATTATACTCGCGACATGATTAAGAAGTTGCAACATTTAAAACAAGGTAGTGACACTGTATCAAAATATTATGATGATTTACAAACTACCCTGTTGCATTCCTCTTTAGAAGAAAGTGAAGATGATTTTATGGATAGATTTTGGGGGGGATTAAACCGTGATATTCAAGAGATATTAATTCATGAAGAGTGTCATCCTATGGACCATTTTGTTTCGTCTTGCTTGCAAAGCTGAATAGGAAATAAAACGACGTGTTGCCCACGAGGAGAACAAGCGCACGGTGCACATTCCAAGAGTTGATATGATTGTTCCTTCAACTACTAGGCATACTATGACAACCCGATCCGTTGTTGTGAGGACTACATCACCTCCACCATGTGACACATCACCCCCGGGAGTCGCTACATCATCTGAGTTGATCATAAGAGGTAATGACAAAGGTAATGATCTTCCATCTCTACATGAGAATGATGAGTGCCTTGTCAATTTGAATGCACCATCTAATGAGCTACCCACTACTTTGATCGTACCACCTATCTTATAGGACCGTGTTGATAATTTGACTTTGCCATGTGATCAAACAACTGAAATACCAAAAATTTTGAGTGCACCCATTGAATTAACTGTTGATGCAAAAGAACCAATGTTTACTCATTTTGATATGACCTCTAATTTTGGTGAAGATTCTGTGTCCAATGACTTATTGCATGTTTGCTTATTTAAGCATGTTGTCGTATGTAAATTTGATGCAAGTAAGATTTATTCACCAATATTGGGATGGTTTAATGATGAATATTGTCAATCTTTTGATATGAATAAGAGCTTCACTTATATGTGCAAACTGAGTTGCAATATTTGCATGCCTTCTACTTGTGATAATTTTTTGGCTTTAGATTTTATGAACTATGAAAGTTACTCATGTATACATGTCTCATTTGTGCAAAAATCAAGGGAAGTAAAAATGGACAACATATACATATGCAACATGTACACCTTGTCTCTTTTGTTAGCCACATTTCAGATTAAGCAACGCCAAGGACGGCTTTGTTTTCAAGAAGGGGAGGATGATGAGGACATGACTACCTTGGATACGACCAAAAATATTGCATACATGCATATTTTTCAGGTGAATTCTAGTGCAAACTATTCAATAATCTATTTATGTTATCCGGAACAAAAATACTTCACACACTTTTGTGTTTTGTCTAATTGCAGGTGTATGGGACATTTGTACAATCCACATACAAAGATACGGGAAAAGGAGAAGTTTAGGTTCTGTTCAAAAAGTCCTCTCACGTCACTTTTGGGGCAAGAGAAGATAGAGTCCAAGTCTCTCACGTTCTGCATTCAGATTCGGACTGCACAGACATACCTGACTCAAAATTTCAACAACTTTTTCATACGGATTACAAATTGGGTGATTCTTTTTTTATTCGAAAGCAGATTTCGTGCTCTTTCCAACTCAATTGGAATCACCTTCAAATTCGTCTGGAGCATTGAGATATCGACGAAACAATCTGACACTGCATTAGAATCCGAGTCAAACAACAAGTGCAAAGGTGTTACACCACCTCCACTAGGGCTCATGAGCCTTGTACGACCTAGGGTTAGTTTTAGGCTTCCTTGAGACATCCTTCCACCTCCTTGGCCGCCACCCCTTGCTCCTATATAAGTAGATCCATCTAGTATCTTTTTCCTTGGGATTTGTGATGAGGACATCACTACCTTGGATATGACCAAAAATATTGCATATATGCATATTTGTCAGGTGATTTCTAGTGCAAACTATTCAATAATCTATTTATGTTATCCAGAACAAAAATACTTCACACACTTTTGTGTTTTGTCTAATTGCAGGTGTATGGGACATTTGTACAATCCACATATGAAGATAAGGAAGAAAGAGATGTTTATTTGCTGTCCAAAAAGTTCTCTCACGTCACTTTTGGCCCAAGAGAAGATAGAGTCCAAGTCTCTCACGTTCTGGATTCAGATTCGGACTGCACAGACACACCTGACTCAAAACGCACACAAGTTTTTCATACGGACTCCGAATTGGGTGATTCTTTTTTTGTTGGAAACTAGATTTCGTGCACTTTCCAACCCAATTGGAATCACCTTCAAATTCGTCCGGAGCGTTGAGTTGTGGACGAAACAATCTAATGCTGCAGCAGAATCCGAGTCAAACTACAAGTCCAAAGGTGTTACATCACCTCCACTTGGGCCCATGAGCCTTGTACGACCTAGGGTTAGTTTTAGGCTGCCTTGGGACGTCCTCCCACCTCCTTGGCCGCCACCCCTTGCTCCTCTATAAGTAGATCCATCTAGTAGCTTTTTCCTTGGGATTTGTTTAGTTAAAAGTTAGCCATTGCAACTTCGTGTACTTTGTTTGTGTCCAGCGACCAGACCAAGACCGCTTACGGATCCCCACCTTTATCAATACTTCATCTATATTCGCAATATTCAGATTGCTTTATCATATTCTTGCTTGTTCTTCGATTGCTTGCAGGAATAGACCTTCGTGGTCAGGTTGATTGTGCTTCGGTGTGGTCAATAACCTCTCGGAGTTGGTTTAGCGATTGTTAAGGCGCAACGTCGTGCACGTTTGTAGTCGGATCGTCAAAGTCATCTTCACCAAATTGATAGTTATCATCTCATCGAAAGATCGGGACACCTCGCCTCTATCAAGTGGTATCAGTTTTCAGGTTGCTCGGTGAGAATTTCCAGTTTTCCTAGATTAGATTTATTTTCTTACCTATTGTCCAAGAAAAAGCCACAAAAAAGAGTTAGATCTATTCATCCTTGGTCCAAGCCAGTCTGAGCCTTTGCAATTTTCTTTTCATTGCTTGCATAGTTGAATTATCGGTTGCATCGTCGTGTCGAGTTGCTGGTCTTAGTGTCTAGTTCCTTTAGAGTTTCGAGTTCTGTTCACATTAGTCACGCAGCCGCTGCATCATTATCTCTTCCGCTGTCCACCACCCATCCATCAATTTCCACCACGTGCTACCCACCATTCATTGTCATAATAATAGTTGAGATCGTTCACATCTTCACTTGATCCAATCTGCATCTTATCTAGTTTGTTTTGGAAAGAGGGAGAAAAAAAGAGAGAAAAAAACGAGAAAAAAAAGGAGAAAAAAAAGTCAGAGAGAAAAAAAGGAGAGAAAGAAAAAAAGTGTGAGGAAAAAAAAAGAGAAGAAAAAAAAACAAAAAAATCGGCACAAACTTTTTCAGAGGAAAGTTGGAGACAAAGTTGTTGATATATCCTGCTTGGCCGTTGTTTCACCTCATTATCTTTACTGCCGTTGTGATCTTCACTTATATCTTGCTGTCCAAAGCTACTTAGTATCCTTCATTGATGCTAGTTGTGCTATGACGTGACCTCATTAGTGTTCTAGGCTCGCGTCTCTAGTCCGGTCTAGCCTAGGACCAGCACAGTACCGTCGTTGAGCGTTTATTCAACATTGCATCTTTGAATTGATTATTGCTAATCTTTTGCTACCATATATAGCCAACCCAGCTCCACATATTTCTACACCGTGTATACGTACGCTCCCCTGGCAATCGCTTTACTCAATATTCGGAGTTACTTGACACCGCTGGTTGCCGATCACCGCCTGCTGCATGGTAAGAACTTGTAAGACATTGATATTTGCTTTACTGTGAGCGTTTTACCACCACATCCTAGTAGTTATAGGAACATTATTTTTGGGTTTTGTTTCTTGTTCTACTAATCATGACAGGATCCAGAGTCAATTCATGGGCTTTGTCGATCGCGGGAGACGTGCCACCACCTTTGCAAATACCACAACCGTCACGAGAGGTGCACAAACATCCAAATGCACATGATCAGGTTAATGTATCTATACCACCATTTAATGGCCGTTTTAAACCTGCTTTATATATTGAATGGGAGTTCGACATAAAAAATATATTTGCTTCCCATAATTTCAATGAACATAAAAAGGTTAAGGTTGCGGTTTGGTGGAGTGAATATTGTCGGTTACACCCTGATTATATACCTACTACTTGGGATGATTTGAAACTTGCCATGCGACATACTTTCGTCCCTGCTTATTATACTCGTGACATGATTAAGAAGTTGCAACACTTAAAACAAGGTAGTGAAACTGTAACAAAATATTATGATGATTTACAAACTACCTTGTTGCATTCCTCTTTAGAAGAAAGTGAAGATGATTTTATGGATAGATTTTGGGGAGGATTAAACCGTGATATTCAAGAGATACTAATTCATGAAGAGTGTTATCCTATGGACCATTTGTTTCATCTTGCTTGCAAAGCTGAACAGGAAATAAAACGACGTGTTGGCCATGAGGAGAACAAGCGCACGGTGCACATTCCAAGAGTTGATATGATTGTTCCTTCAACTACTAGGCATACTATGACAACCACATCCGTTGTTGTCAGGACTACATCACCTCCACCATGTGACACATCGCCCCCGAGAGTGGCTACATCATCTGAGTTGATCATAAGAGGTAATGACAAAGGTACTGATCTTCCATCTCCACATGAGAATGATGAATGCCTTGTCAATTTGAATGCACCATCTGATGAGCTACCCACTACTTTGATCACACCACCTATTTTAGAGGACTACGTTGATAATTTGACTTTGCCATGTGATCAAACAACTGAAATACCAACAATTTTGAGTGCACCCATTGAATTAACTATTGATGCAAAAGAACCAATGTTTAATCATTTTGATATGACCTCTAATCTTGGTGATGATTCTGTGTTGAATGACTTATTGCATGTTTGCTTATTTAAGCATGTTGTAGCATGTAAATTTGATGCAAGTAAGGTTTATTCACCAATGTTGGGATGGTTTAATGATGAACATTGTCAATCTTTTGAAATGAATAAGAGCTTCACTTATATGTGCAAACTGAGTTGCAATATTTTCATGCCTTCTACTTCTTGTGCTAATATTTTGGTTTTAGATTTTATGAACTATGCAAGTTACTCATCTATTCATGTGTCATATATGCAAAAATCAAGGGAAGTAAAAATGGATGACATATACATATATAACATGTACACCTTGTCTCTTTTGTTAGCCACATTTCAGATTAAGCAACACCGAGGACGGCTTTATTTTCAAGAAGGGGAGGATGATGAGGACATGACTACCTTGGATATGACCAAAAATATTGTATATATGCATATTTGTCAGGTGATTTCTAGTGCAAACTATTCAATAATCTATTTATGTTATCCAGAACAAAAATACTTCACACGCTTTTGTGTTTTGTCTAATTGCAGGTGTATGGGACATTTGTACAATCCACATATGAAGATAAGGAAGAAAGAGATGTTTATTTGCTGTCCAAAAAGTTCTCTCACGTCACTTTTGGCCCAAGAGAAGATAGAGTCCAAGTCTCTCACGTTCTGGATTCAGATTCGAACTGCACAGACACACCTGACTCAAAACGCACACAAGTTTTTCATACGGACTCCGAATTGGGTGATTCTTTTTTTGTTGGAAACTAGATTTCGTGCACTTTCCAACCCAATTGGAATCACCTTCAAATTCGTCCAGAGCGTTGAGTTGTGGACGAAACAATCTGATGCTGCAGCAGAATCCGAGTCAAACTACAAGTCCAAAGGTGTTACATCACCTCCACTTGGGCCCATTGGCCTTGTACGACCTAGATTTAGTTTTAGGCTGTCTTGGGACGTCCTCCCACCTCCTTGGCCGCCACCCCTTGCTCCTATATAAGTAGATCCATCTAGTAGCTTTTCCTTGGGATTTGTTTAGTTAAAAGTTAGCCAACGCAACTTCGTGTACTTCGTTTGTGTCCAACGACCAGACCAAGACCGCTTTCGGATCCCCACCTTTATCAATACTTCATATATATTTGCAATATTCAGATTGCTTTTATCATATTCTTGCTCGTTCTTCGATTGCTTGCAGGAATAGACCTTCGTGGTCAGGTTGATCGTGCACCGGCGTGGTCAATAACCTCTGGAGATTGGTTTAGCGATTGCTAAGGCGCAACGTCGTGCACGTTTGTAGTCGGATCGTCAAAGTCGTCTCCACCAAATCGATAGTTACCATCTCATCGAAAGATCGGGACACCCTCGCCTCTATCAATTTGTTTAGTTAAAAGTTAGCCATTGCAACTTCGTGTACTTCGTTTGTGTCCAACGACCAGACCAAGACCGCTTTCGGATCCCCACTTTTATCAATACTTCATCTATGTTCGCAATATTCAGATTGCATTATCACATTCTTGCTTGTTCTTCGATTGCTTGCAGGAATAGACCTTCGTGGTCGGGCTGATCGTGCTTCCATCATCGTCAGTAACCTCGGGAGATTGGTTTAGTGATTGCTAAGGCGCAACGTCGTGCATGTTTGTAGTTGGATCGTCAAAGTCGTCTCCACCAAATCGATAGTTATCATCTCATTGAAAGATCGGGACACCCTCGCCTCTATCATGCGGCCGGGGTGTCACTCACGGCCCAAACAATGTGTGCAGGGTTCCCAAGCCCACCTCGTCAGATGGATCTACGCTTGGTACACCGTGCCACGGTGCCTAGTCTGTCCCAAGCCGACCTGTACCGGGTGCCACTTGGTAGACTACTAACACAACCTACAAACACCAGAAACTATTTGCAACTCCTAGACAGAGATCGAGGTGATTAATAAGCCTAGAGGGGCCGAGTTACCGGAACCCAATTTCTGGTAGTAACTATCTTGGATCACAGACACTGAACTCAGTTCTTGAGGACGGTTTCAATGGGACAACCCACAATGTACTCCTACATGGCCTCTCACCACTACCTTTACCAAATCGTGTTCACACACTTAGCTCTCAACAGTAGGACATGATGACCACATTCCAATTCATCCCCGATGAATCAGACCTGACACAACTCTAAGCAATAGCAGGCATAACAACAAGCATGAATGAGTAGGCACATCAGGGCTCAAACAACTCCTACTCATGCTAGTGGGTTTCATCTATTTACTGTGGCAATGATAGGTCATGCAGAGGAAAGGGGTTCAACTATCGCAGTATGTGATAGTTAAATCATTGTTTCCCTAATGCAGTAAAAGAGAGCGGTAGCGAGAGAGGGTGGGATTCTATCGGAATGAACACGGGGGTTTTCTTGCCTGGCACTTTTGAAGATAGTACAACTCTTCATCGGTGTCATCGAACTCATCACCGGAACATACGTCTACCGAGGGGGAACAACCACCGGCAAACAAGAGGAACACAATCAATGCGATGCAACAATATGATGCATGATCATGACATGGCAATAAGCTTTTAATTGATCTAATGCAACTAGCAACCAGATTAAATGAAGTTGGTTTGAACCAAAGGTTCAAATTGAAACTCCATATAAGACATTTCAAAAGCCATTTATTCAAATTATCATATACAGTGGTTGTAAGTTTTTCAAACATGCATGAGGATGGCATAAATAGATTCTTTGGATTTTTCTGATTATTTTTCATATATAAATTATTTCATTTGGAGTTATGGTTGAATTTCTATGATTTTTTGAAGTTTGTAACAATGTCTGGAATTTCCTGAATTGTTTAAATCCAGAAAACTGTTATTGCGTCAGCACTGAGTCATGCCTGCATCAGCAGGTCAACAGCGCTGACCAGGGTAAAACCTGACGCGTGGGACCCACACGTCAGTGGAACACGGTTAACATGGGGTTATTTCTAATCTAACTTAAAAATTAGGGGCGCTGGGGCCCACTGTCAGTGAAGGTGGGGTGGTTAATTAGCGCCTAACTAAGGGGCCATGTCAGCCCGCCAGGTTTTGGCCGGCGGCAACCAATACAGCGGCGGCATTGCACCGGACTTGCGCTAAAGGCGACGGGGGCGGCGGCTGAGGTCACCGGGGCGTAACCCGGGCTGGCCCGCATCCAGGGAGGTAAGTGGGAGGCTGGAGGGGCACCGGAGCTCGCCGGAGTAGAGCTCGCGGCGGCGGCCAGAGTGCGGCCAGGTCCGGCTCGGCGCTAGGGTGCACGGGAGGGGAAACGGGTGGTGGGGTTGGCCTTCTGGGGAGCTCCTGAGCACGAGCGTGAGGTCGGAGCGAGTTGTGGTCGCTAAAGCGACGGCGGCGACATGGCCGACGGTGGTGGGGTCTCAGCCTCGGTAGATAACCTAGCTACGGTGCACGAACAATGAAACGGATGGTGAGCTCACGTTGATCCCGTAGAGGTGGACGACAAGCTCGAGGGAGGCCGAACAACGACGGATTTACGGCGGCGATCCGCGGAACCGATGAGGAAGACGATGTCGAGAGCAGCTCTGGAGGGCGTCGCGGCTTGCGTGGGTCATCGTAGAGGTCGATGGCGAGTAGGCAGAGTGTCTGGACACGTCGAGGCGTCGAAGGGAGCACGGTGGGTGTGTCTACAGCGAACAGCAGCGAGGAGCTCGCTTGGTGGATCTCGGTAGAGGGAATAGAGGAGGGGATCAACATGAGAGAGAGTGACAGGGGCCGAGGGGGGTGCGTGGCGCTCACAGGCGCGTTGAGGCAGCAGTGGGGAGTAGGAGGTGGCGCGGCGCATGTGTGCGCACGGCGGCCACATGCCCTCGTCCTTCTGGCGCAAGCAGGAGGACGACTGGCATGGCCAGATGGGCCGGCTGGGCTGCACAATAACCAACCGAGGTAAGTGCCAGGTAGGTTTCTGTTTCCCGTATTCTTTTCTTTTTCTATTTATTTTTCTCTGTTTTGATTTAGTAATAATAATAAACCATTTCATAAAATCTTGGAAATAATTATGGGTGCTTTCTGAATTATTCCAGTGACCCTTAACAATTTCCAACATTTTTGGAGCATCTAAAATATATATAGCATTCAAATAGCTCCAATTTAAATATGATTGAATTAATTCAAAGTCCAAATATGTCTTGCAAAAATGTGGACCTTTTTTGGTAGATGCTTCCACCTTGATCCAGAAATGATGAATATTTTTAAAGGGCATTTTGAAGTCATTGAAAAAGATTTTAGTTGAACCTATTTGGATTCATTTGGTGCTAGGGTTTGAACATCCCCAATTCAAATTCTATGGAATTTAAACATGATGCATGGATGCTCACAGATGCAACTTACTACAAGCAAATCTAGGGCTGTGACAACTCACCCCCACTAAAGAAGAATCTCGTCCCGAGATTCAACACGTGAGGTAAGAAGATAGAGGGGACACAAAATTAACACGATCTTCATGATCCAACTGCCCTTCTCGAAGATGTTGATTCATTGCTTCAAATTGATCTTGACGTTCTTGCTTTCGAGATGTTTGTCCAACACAGTGACGACAGAGGAAACTCTACAAGAATCGATCTTCTTAAAGATCGAGCACCTCAAGATCAACTCATGGAGTGAGACGTTGAAACATCTCTTGAGTTGAGACATAAAACACACATCAGGTGGATGGAAAGAAACATATGACAGAGGTTCAATTTGGTAGGCTACAATTCCACACTTGAATAAGATGGAGCATGAATTTCAAGTAGTGAGGAGTTAACTTTCCCCTAACACCAAAATGGGGCACCTTAGGGAGGGCGACTCATAGAATTATTCTCTTAAATGGCAAAAGGAATTATTTTTGATATGTAGATCACTGAAACTCTCTATGCCAGGCTAAGGCAATTCACAACGATCGTTTGAAGGAATCCGGTAGAATGGCATACCCAGTTTGGAAAGAAACTGAAGTTATGGAGCAACTCGGCAAACGGAAGGCACATTCCAGTAGATACCATGGACATAACCTAGTGTCTGAGTGTGCTTTCAAGAACTCTAGCATTTCCATATTCATCAGGGTTTTACCAACATCTATGCCAAAACATGGCAACACTCCATGCTACCATGATGAATAGTGGTGGAAGATGCAGATGCAAAGAAAGACAACACTTTCTCAGATTTTTTTTACCTTAACTATGCCAGGGAGATAAAATATGGATGATTGACCGAGAGACATTTAGCACTCCACTTCTAATGTTCTCCTTGATGTACCAGCTTAACCCAATACCGTCCGGTATCTGGAACATCAAGTAAAGGTCTGACTTCGGGAGCTCAAGGAACCCATAAGGAACAACTTATGGACTAAGTTATACCAACTCCTCATGGAAGAATGGCCAAATTGCTGACTCAAGATACTACAATAAGAGATCTCCCGGATAAGTGTGTTAGCCATGACATCCACTTAACGGTTCAAAAGACCAACATTGTAATTCTTGGGAATCTCCCAACCATCATATCTGCATGAGATTCGGATCTGGTTGGTGTCAAGATATTCTAGACTCAGCATGTCTGGAAGGAAAGTTTGCAACACAAATAAAAGAGATGACATTGCAAGATTCTCAGGAAATGGACTATGGTAGTAAGCTCCAAAACATGAGCTGGTTTCCATGATACATGTGAACAGAATGTCCAAGACAATTGTGGCCACATATATAACTTTCAACAAAATTACTACCGAGTTCTGGTTGGGAACTATCATTGAAGATAATGAAGCCTTGTGCATGTCTGTTTGGGCGCTTCAGGATTAGCACTTGAACTTCTTTTCCTTGGACAAATCGATCAGTGGCTTGGTGTGCTAGGGATACATATAGAATGAAGGTTCCAAGTCTCCAGACAACAGAAAACTTCACACATTTGCATGACTGGCTTCGGATGATTCCAGACGAAACAAAAACAAACTTTCTCAAATTCACGGCAGAAACTTGCTTCAAATGCACATGAACTATAGGAAGTCACTTCTTTCATCCAAACATATACCTCATGAACGGAACTCAAAGGCATTGCTTACAAAGTTTCCAACACTAGCTTTAATGTTCAACGCAAATCATGGAGATGATAACTATGTTGCCGATGGGCTCAAAAACAATTCATCCAGGTTTCCATATGAATGGAGTTCCACGATTAAGTGAACACGGTAATAGCATTGGTCAGACCAAAAGATGTAATGATGTATGCTCACGGAATCAACCACGAGTAAGACAACATTACGAACATCGTTGGTTCTGATTTGACTTGACGATAGCCCATAATCAAGTCAAAGTTTGGACAAGACAATAGATCCAACAATTGATCACGAGGATAAATCAATGAAGATGTCATCTTTCTTCAACACACACAAACACAAGGATATTCCTTTGGCAATGAACTAAGTGGGACAAGCTTTCATCTTACAACTCTCCAGGTTGTTGTTTAGCTCAACCACCTGGTTCAGGGTATCCAACACAGAATCTTGGAGAATGGGTGGCTTACAAGAAACCAAATTGATCATGAGCTTAATATTACGGTCAGGGGACAACCTAGTAATACTTCCGAGAAGATGTTCAAAAAATCACGAGCCACCTGTATGTTAATAAGCTCAAGAACAATCTTGCTTTTCAGGGCAAGATGATATGATCAAGGGAGCGAAGGATTGACACAATCCTAACTCATTGATCGAAGAGTGCACCGGAAATAAGGACTAGGTAGCACGATCATTCTTAAGATGATGATTCAATAACCAACATGCTAGGAATGAGATTGTTGTCCATTAACTACCAAGCAACAGGGTTGCTAGGAGTATTGATTTCACACATCAAAGTTCACTTGTCGGTATTCCGATCACAACAACATGGAGACCGAGGAATGAATAATGATGGCGAGAAGTATCACTATATCAAGATTTCATAAGACGGTGTGCAATTCCCATGACATTCTTGACATAAGATGGTAATACTCTAGGGTAGAACAGAACAAAAGCTGGATTGGCATTCGATATGCGGAATACAATTGCTTTGACCCAATCCAAGAAATGGATAAGGTACTGGAGTTTGTTTCTCCTAGTCATTCCAAAATAGAATGGCCTCACGGACCACAAGAAAAATAGACTTTGATGAACGAATGCAATGATATACCCTCAACTATCAGTTGATAGACGGAGGTTAGAGGACAACTAGAGAGAGACAACTCAACTGAGCATATAACTTTCTGAGTTGTGGATTCATGGATTAGCATGTCGAACAAGTTCAACATATTTCTTCCGGATAACCCATGAAGAGAGGTAGGACTGGTAGACTCACGATATAGAATGGAAAACTCATCAAGAGCACTCTAGTTGTGATCTTTTGGTTCGAAAGAACTTCTGCCATAAGCAGTTCATGGTATTTGGAAGAAGGAAATACCACGGGCCTTGGGGACTATCGCAAAGTTACTAATATCCTAAAGGTACGAGCAACACTATCAACAGGAAGTAAGTAGAGTGAATCTTGGGTTCAAGAACCCAAAGATGGAATACCTACTAACTAAATGGCATCACAGGATGCTTTTGAGAATGATGGCCAGAATCATCACTTTGGGAACACTAATCATGGCTAGATTATTAGGTGGTTGTCTGAGACACCTAGGGTCATAATAATAGCTCCAATATATATGTCGAGGAAATGGAGTACCTCAACTCAGCAATTAGTGTTGTCAATCTGGCCCAAAAGGATCATTGGGAACGGAAGAAGGGATTTGTAAATGCATCGGACTATTTAGAAACCTGGGATGACTCGGACACCATAATGGCTGTAAAAGCTCAAAAAGATTTGAGACATCCTGCAAAAAGATGGTGGCATAACCACTCAACATCACAATATCAAGGTTCTGAGGCCAGCTATGACCATACGGAAGTAGTAGAAACTGAACTGAGACATGAATCCATCAATCCTATAAGTCTATGGACTAGTAACACATGATCCTAATAGAAAGAATAGAATGCCTAGTTCCTTAACCCCGTAGGAAAGATAAGATGACTCGGATTAGAAGGGCATAAGGTAAGGAGTAAAAAGAGCCTTACGTTCCCTTCTGCAATCAATTCCCTAACATAACTAAAGAATTTCTAGACTCAACTTCGACCAGTTTGGCTTGGTAATCCTACAGGCAGTCAGGCTCTGATACCAAAGCTGTCAGGACCCCGATTCTAAGTCACGCCGATCTAGCATGTAACACACCATATCACTTTGCGTCCTCACACACGGTATTCCCATGGCTGCCACCTTACCTGGCCCGGGACCGTTTGTGCCTTTTGGCTCACGTATATGATAGTGTCGCTAGCATCCATATAACAGAGAACCCGGGCCAACATGACTAGTCGTGAACCCAAAGTGGCACTAACTTACAGGGACAGACATACATGACCCAACAACGAACGTGTCGGTCATCAACGTATGAACCCAAGTCGTAGCAAGCTACAAGGACTTAAAGGAACAACGCGTGACATTTCCCCAAAGGGACAGACATAGGAACGAAGAAGGACGAATGTCGGCCAGCCTAAGTGTTCCGGAGCAGTAGCAAGCTACCATGGCTCAGTGGAAGCACTAGGAGACATTTCCCGGTAAGAGAGGCTACCAAGAATAAACAACTAGGTTGTCAGATCCCACACATACGAAGCATTTCAATAACATACACACAATATGCCCGATATATGCAAATACAACATGGCATCACAATAAAACTCTATGACTCAAGGTTTTTATTCATAAGACTCCAATGAGTCCGATATAACAAACATGGGTCACATGACCCAACATACCGAGCATACTGGCAATAGAAGAACAACATGTCTGAGTACAGACAGCTACAAATGGAAAAGGCTGAGAAGCCTGACTATCTACATGACCCTCCCAAGGGAACGAGATCGTAGCTGAGGTAACAAGCTAAACGTTGGAGTCCACGCAGAACTACTAGTGAGACTGAAGTCTCTCTCCAAAAACATAAATTAAGAAAACGTGAGTACAAATGTACCTAGCAAGACTTACATAAGAACTAGCTACATATGCATCAGTAACAACAAAGGGGTGGTGGAGTTTAACTACAGCAAGCCAGCTTTTACTCAGTGGCTATCCTGTACTACGACTGCTGGTAACTCTTTTGAGGTGGCGCACACGAGTCCACATATTCACCATATCAATACACCACTATGGATCCGCTCTCGTCTCCCTACGAGAAGGCCATCCATAGCACTGACGCTTATCTTGTGCATTTTATAGTATCCACTTTCACTTGTCTATGAACTGTATAAGCAACCCAGTAGTCCTTCGGCGCGGACGCGGCTATTTGAATAGATCATGTTAACCCTGTGGGGGTGTACTTCTTCACACACACTCTCGCCACTTACCACAATGTACACCTCGTGTATCTCGGCAACCTTCAAGCGAAAGCCTGGCGAGGGAGTCGGCCAGGACCTAACTAACCACACAAGTATCTAGTCCAGGTTTATCGCCTATTTGGGTTCCATCCGCAAGGAGATCCGGCCGGGGTGTCGCTCACGGCCTCAAACGATGTGTACAGGGTTCCCAAGCCCACCTCATCAGATGGATCTATGCTTGGTACACCGTGCCATGGTGCCTAGTCTGTCCCAAGCCAACCTGTACTGGGTGCCACTTGGTAGACTACTAACACAACCTACAAAACATCAGAAACTAGTTGCAACTCCTGGACAAAGATCGAGGCGATTAATAAGCCGAGAGGGGTCAAGTTACCAGAACCCAATGTGTGGTAGTAACTGTCTTGGATCACAGACACAGAACTCAGTTCATGAGGACGGTTTCAATGAGACAACCCAGCATGTACTCCTACATGGCCTCTCACCGCTACCTTTACCGAATCGTGTTCACACACTTAGCTCTCAACAGTAGGACATGATGACCACATTCCAATTCATCCCTGATGAATCAGACCTGACACAACTCTAAGCAATAGCAGGCATAACAACAAGCAAGAATGAGTAGGCACATCAGGGCTCAAACAACTCCTACTCATGCTAGTGAGTTTCATCTATTTACTATGGCAATGACAGGTCATGCAGAGCAAAGGGGTTCAACTACCGCAACATGTAACATTAGAATTGTTGTTGTCCTAATGTAGTAAAAGAGAATAGGAGCGAGAGAGGGTGGGATTGTATCGGAATGAACAAGGGGGTTTTGCTTGCCTGACACTTTTGAAGATAGTATAACTCTTCATCGGTGTCATCGAACTCATCGCCGGAACATACGTCTTCCGAGGGGGAACAAACACCGGCAAACAAGAGGGAACACAGTCAATGCGATGCAACAATATGATGCATGATCATGACATGGCAATAAGCTTTTAATTGAGCTAATGCAACTAGCAACCATATTAAATGACGTTGGTTTGAACCAAAGGTTCAAATTCAAACTCCATATAAGACATTTCAAATGCCATTTATTCAAATTGTCATATACCGTGGCCGTAAGTTGTTCAAATAAGCATGAGGATGCCATAAACAGATTCTTTGGATTTTTCTGGTAATTTTTCATATATAAATTATTTCATTTGGAGTTATGGTTGAATTTCTATGATTTTTTGAAGTTTGTTACAATTTGTGGAATTTCCTGTATTGTTTAAATCCAGAAAAATGTTAATTATGTCAGCATTGTGTCTGCCTGCGTCAGCAGGTCAACAGCGCAACCTGGGTCAAACCTAACGCGTGGGACCCACACGTCAGTGGCACACGGTTAACAAGGGGTTATTTCTAATCTAACTAAAAAATTAGGGGCGATGGGGTCCACTGTCAGTGAAGGTGGGGTGGTTAATTAGCGCCTAACTAAGGGGCCATGTCAGCCCGCCGGGGTTTGGCCGGCGGCGACCAATACAGCGGTGGCAACGCGCCGGACTTGTGCTAAACGCGACGGGGGTGGCGGCTGAGGGTACCGGGTCGTAACCCGGGCTCGCCCGCATCCAGGGAGGTAAGTGGGAGGCTGGAGGGGCACCAGAGCTCGCCGGAGAAGAGCTCGTGGCGGCGGCCGGAGTTCGGCCAGGTCCGACTCGACGCTAGGGTGCACAGGAGGGGAAACGGGTGGTGGAGTTGGCCTTCTGGGGAGCTCCTGAGCACGGGCCTGAGGTCGGGTGTGAGCTGCGGTGGCTAAAGCACCAGCGACGACATGGCCGACGACGGTGGGATCTCGGCCTCGGTAGATAACCTAGCTATGGTGCATGAACAACGGAACGAAGAGAGGGAAACAGATGATGAGCTCACGTCGATCGCATTGAGGTGGACGGCGAGCTCAAGGGAGGCCAGACGGCGACGTTCCGTGGCACCGACGAGGAAGACGACGTCGAGGGCAGCTCTGCAGGGCGTTTCGGCTTGCGTGGTTCATCGGAGAGGTCGATGGCGAGTAGGCGGAACATCTGGACATGTCGAGGCGTCGAAGGGAGCACGGTGGGTGTGTCTACCGCGAACGGCAGCGAGGAGCTCGCTCGGTGGATCTCGCCAGAGGGAATAGAGGAGGGGATCGACACGAGAGAGAGAGTGACAGGGGCCGAGGGGGTGCGTGGCGCTCACAGGCACGTCGAGGCAGCGGTGGGGTGCAGGAGGTGGCGCGGCGCGTGTGCGCGCACAGCGGCCACACACCCTCGTCCTTCTAGCGCAAGGAGGAGGACTACTGGCATGGCCAGATGGGCCAGCTGGGCTGCACAATAACCAACCGAGGTAAGTGCTAGGTAGGTTTCTGTTTCCCATATTCTTTTCTTTTTCTATTTATTTTTCTTTGTTTTGATTTAGTAATAATACTAAACCATTTCATAAAATCCTGGAAATAATTATGGGTGCTTTCTGAATTATTCCAGTGACCCTTAACAATTTCCAACATTTTTAGAGCATCTAATATATATATATAGCATTCAAATAGCTCCAGTTCAAATATGATTGAATTAATTCAAAGTCCAAATATGTCCTGGAAAAATGTGAACCATTTTTGGTAGATGCTTCCACCTTGATCCAGAAATGATGAACATTTTTAAAGGGCATTTTGGAATCATTGAAAAATATTTTAGTTGAACCTATTTGGATTCATTTGGTGCTAGGGTTTGAACATCCCCAATTCCAATTCTATTGAATTTAAACATGATGCATGGATGCTCACAGATGCAACTAACTACAAGCAAATCTAGGGCTCTGACAATCTTCCTCAGGTTTTCATGTTGTAGTGCCTCGTAAGTCAGCATACCCTGTGGGGAAATTTCCTTAGAAGTGGCATTTGGTGATGAACCTGATTACAGGGCAGAGACGTTATGGTTTGAGGTGGTCAAAATCAAGAGTCCTTATCATGCTTTGTTTGGGCTGCCAGGTTATGCCAAGTTTATGACTCGTCCTTGTTATGTTTACCTACAGCTTAATATGACGGGGCGTAAGGGCACTATTACTGTCCATGGTGATCGAAAGATTGCTTTGGAATGTGAAGGAGATGATGCCCATGCTGACTCGGCCTGTGCTACAGACGAGCTAAACTTTTACAAGGATAATGTTGATCCGGCTAACATGACCCCTTTGAAGAAGCCCACCACCGAGCAAGACCCTTTGTTGAAATTTAAGTCGGCTGATGATACAAAGCAGGTTTACTTTGTCGCTGGCGACTCATCTGAGCATTTCATAGTGGGGGCCAATATGATTCCTAAATAGGAAAGTGCGCTCATCGAGTTCATCCGTGAGAATCGAGACATCTTTGCATGGAAACCTTATGACATGCCGGGTGTACGGGAGAATTTGCTGAGCACACCCTCAATGTGGATCCTAAATTTAAGCCGGTCAAGCAATTTCTTCGTCGCTTAAATGAAGAATGACGTAAGGCTATTGGAGAAGAGGTGGTCCGGTGATGTGGAGCATCCCACGTTCATCCCCATGTAAACTCCAACTACTCTCCAAGCCCCAAGAGAACATAAGATGAGACCTCGACTATACACCATTGGACACAAGGTGAACTCGCTCCTCTTCGAACTGTCACTTTCCATACGAGAGACATGGCTACTACCTCAAACATATGTGCTATGCATGACCAGGAACCAAGAGGAAGACCATGGGCAAGACGGCGAGGACACCAAGCGCAAGGAACAAGAAGAAGAGCTACAAAGAAGCTCCAGCCACCGGACGACCGTTCGGGACCGGACGTCTGGCGCCTGAATACCCACCGGACGACTGGCCCAGACCGGACGACCGGCGATCCCGCACCCGATCCAAATGAGAGGAAGTCCGACGCCAGTGGACAACCGGCGACCGGATGACCGGCCACCTCCGGAAATCCGGCACTTCAGCGTCCGAGCCAGATCGAGCGGACGTCCGACCGCCCGTGAGCCACCAGACGAACGGTCCTCAGCGGACGTCCGGTACCTGTCTGCGCACAGTGTTCGGGCTCGAGGCCCATGTATCCCTCTTCCAGTTACCCCTTCGTGGACCTAGACTATATATACTCCTCCACCTCCTCCTAGTTAGGGTTAGCATTGGTTTAGCTCATATTTAGAGATAGAGCTACGCTCATCCACTTAGGATCTACTCCTTGAGAGAGACCGTGACCTCTTCGTAGAAGATCCCTTTGGATTCAAGACCTCCTTGCGGAGAATAACATCAAGATCTCCTCATGGAGAAGACCGGTTACCTCTTATACCGTCCGTTGTTGACTTTGGATCGTGTATCTTTCTTTGTGTTCATGGATCTAGCGCATGTGTGATCATATTTGTTGGTTTCTCGTGTTCCTCTCGTGTCTTTCCCCTCGTTTCCATCCTCGTGTTCTTCGTGTTCATCGCGGGATCCGCTCCTTTCGTGAAAGATCGGGCGATTAGGGTTCTACCCTACATCATCTTGGTATCTAGAGCCACGTTGATCACGATTTCGGAGCCTCCCCGTTGTGTTTCTAGCCTAATTTTGTTGTGTTCTTCCCCAATTTCGAAAATCCCCACCAAAAATAGACCCAAATGTTTTTGTGATTTGTTGGTTTGATGAAGTTTTGTTGATTTTGATCCATGGATTTGCTTGGTTTCAAGTGGACCTAGCATTTCCCCAAGTTTCCCCATCTTTCATCCATGAAATCTTCTCAATTTTGACCTCAAAATCACCAAATTCCGCCCAAAATCGTGTCCCGGATCTGAAATTTTGCGTTGACCCCGACCCACCGGACGATCGTCAGTTTACCGGACGTCCGGAGCCCTAGGGAGCACCGGACGTCCAACCTTACCGGATGACCGGAACCTCTCACCCGAGCTGAAATTTGCGGATTTCCGACCAGACCCGACAGGACGTCCGGCGACCGGACATCCATTTTTTCCGGACGTCCGCTACCTATAGCTTCCCATTTGGGCTAATTTTTGTCTTGTCCATAACTAATTCATCAGGAGTCTGATTTTCGCGTTCTTTAGCTTATTGAAAATCTCTTAACACCCCCCTTCCCACAAAAATACCACCAAAACCATTTGACTACATCAAATTTTTGGAACTTTGGCATCTTTGCCTAGGGCTTCCACCACATACTCCGCTACTCCACCACCGACTTCCGCAACCTAACCAAATTTGTTCCCCATCGCATTAGTGGTTTCTTTAGGAGTGATTTGAGTCTCCTAAGGTGTCTAGGATACTTTGGGACGGTTGCTTCTTCATCAACCACCACCACCACTACTATTTCCGCATAGGCTTTCCCACCATACACTTCCACTACCCCAAATTTTGTTTGAATTTGTTTGTGTTGTGAGTTGTGTCTCCTAAGGTGTTTAGGCTACTTAGGGACCGTGCTCTCAACTCTGACACCATGTATAGTCCACCACCTTAACATCCACTTCCGCATTGCCTACTCGCATAACCCATCATTGCATTCCCGCGGTCCCATTGAGCTTTCGCAACCACCACCGCATTCCCGCTACCACCATTTGACATTTGAGATTTTGAGGTCGCGATTTTTTCGTTTCCTAAGGTGTTTCGGCTACTTAGGGACGAGTCTCCATCATCTTGGCATCTCCATCAAGATCACCGCCAGTCGTCATCGACAAGGACGGTAACCTCCACATCATCTACCGTGGTATCCCTCCATTTGTATATTCCCTTGCCATTGCATTGATAACCCCTAGCCCATTTTGCGTCACTTGCCTATCGAGACTAGCCATTTGAGTATTTGTCGGCAACGTTCCTTGTGCACATTAGTGATCCGCCCATACATTGCATACATACCATACCATATCATATCATCCCTTGTGCCTCAAGTTTGTTCCTGCATATACCCATTTGCTATCTTGGTTTGTGGATTGTGCAAAAGTGGCCATACACATACAAAACAATAAAAAATAATAAAGCTTTTAAGCAAAGAAAAAGACTGAACAAGGAGCTTGTAAGCAAGTGCCATAGCATCATACCACATTGCATATGATTGTCATATCCGATCATCTTGGATCATACCACCGAAACATCATATACATAGCATACTTGGGATAGAAGTTGTTGCATTTTTGTCTCCTATAGGTTGTGCACAAGTGTCGTATCCGCCTATTGAGCAATCGTGCTAGCGTCTCTCTAGATTTGTGCAACACGAGCATTTTTCGTGGATTCCACATTTTGTGCTCATTCCTTGGTTGCACGACCCCATTTTATCTATCTGTGTGTGTGTTTCCGGGTGCCACCCATATTGCTATTGGTCTACTTGTTTCACTTGCGAATTTGTGAATCTCTTTGAACATTATTGACTCTTGCTAACATTTTGCATCAAATTTTTGTGCCACTATCCCCACCATAAGCCTTACTTGTGTAGGTGTGAGAAACCTACAAGAATTGGTACCAATTGTGCTATTTCCTTGTCCACATTGGAGTGATCATTGATTCACTTTCAACTTCGGTCAAGGTACATTTGGTATTCATTCTTCTCTTTCTACCACTCACATTTTCTCTTGGAGTGATGAATAGGCAAGGCATTTCATCTCCGGTCTTCCACAACAACGATGGCGTGAACAACTACATCACCAAAGCGTCAATCTTCGACCTACAATGACAAATGCAAGGCGCACAATCAAGATTAAGAGAGCGCATAGAGAACCTCTCCATTGACATTCGCCACTCCGAAGAGAGGAAAAGGGACTACATCGACAACAAGCTTTCCGCACAAAAGGAGGAGCAAGATGCAAGAATGGAGGAGATTCAGGCCTTGATCAAGTCTACTTCCCCTTCGTCATCTTCAAGGTGGCGACGGCGGTGGCGAGCAAATCGATCATCTTCGGAGCGCCCAAGCGACACAAGAACAAGTCATACACGTCCACATCTCCATGGCGACCACCATCACGTTCGTGATCCACCTCGTCATGAAGGGAAAGTCACCTCCAAGCATCATGTGCACGACGACGACGAACGCCATCGAGCTCAAGCACGACAATGACAACATCATCATGAAGATGCTCGAGATGCACCTACCTACAAGTCCCAGCAAGTCGTACTTCATGCCAAGTCCAAACTTCATGACCATAAGAGAAGACTGCGATACGAGCACCACCAAGACGGAGCTACAGCTACAACAACTACTTCGGCATCTTCGCCAGGTGCTATCAAGGCATCTTCGCCTTTGGGCGTACGGCATCTTCGCCTACTTCCTGTGAGTTCGCCTACATCGACATCATCAAGTACAAGGCGACCACCTATGAGCAAGGGCGACACTTCCATCTTCGGAAGCCCCCCAAGCAAGAAGGTCGAGCTAGGGCCATACCCTTCAACCACGGCGACGAGCATGAACCTCTTCAATAACATGAAGACGGCGCCCATATTGGACTCATACTCCGAGTCGAGCTACGAGACCGCACATGAGACCTTATATTTGGTCTTAGAGGAGAGTGATGATGTGCCATCTTCGGCCTTCATCCACGGCTACGACCACGACATGATTGAGCATGGAGACATTTGCACCTACATCTCTCCGACCACCATATATGACATTGAGTGCATTTCCTATGAGCGGATGAGTGTGACCATCACTAGCCCCATACATGAGAGCATGCCACACATCCTATGTGAGGTTGAGAGCCATTTGAGTGTCTCCACCAACCATATGAGTGAGAGCATCATACCGGGAGTGAGTGAGCCACCACACTTAGTGAGTGAGGTAGTTGACACGGCATGTGAGGCCACTATGCTTTCTAACAACTTAACCTCTACTCTGAATGTGTTTTCTTTGGTGCTAGGTCTCCTACATGACGACATGCCTATCCTCGACGAGTCCATACCTCCAATGGAGACGACGATGGCCATGATGGATGATGATGCACACCCCACATGATTCCATCACGATGAAGATGACCACGACTTGGTCCTCGAGACCTCACCTACAACACATGAGCGATGCTCCAAAGGTAACATAGGTGATGGTGCTTCTCTTGTCCCACTAGTGGACTATTTTACGAATAATTGCTTGCATGATGTTAACACACCTATACCCATGCTTCATGCTAGTCTGACTTCTTCATGTCATGACTTACTTATTTATGATAAATATGATGATGAGCATGTTGATTTTCCTAGTTGTGATGCTATGCTCCATAGGATATCATGTGAAAATTCTTTTGGTCACATCATGTTTGACAATCCATTAACCTTGTCATATTCTATGAGTGAGATATCCCATATTGCATCTTTTCAATCTCAACATATTGACTATGCATGCCCCATTCACATAAATCCCATTTGCACTTATGGCATAGATAACGAGACGATGGTCATTGGCTTTTGTTTTTCATGTGATGATATTGCTATGCTTCCTTTACATAATTTGCACAATTCATCTCATATGACATGCCATGAAAATTATTGTGTATTGCATGATTACATCCCTTGTGTGCACCATATGCATACCATTCCTCACAATGCTCTAGATATTGCAAGTGATGCATTACATCATTTGAGTCTCCATTATGTTATACATAACAACAAACCTATCATGATGGACGACATGTTTGTATATCATGCATCTCATTTGTTTAAGCATTGGATATTTTGTGTTAACCAGCACAAGCACGTGCGCATCATGATGGATGATGTGTACATCTACCACGCACACACAATTTTCCTTTTGCCTTTGTTTTGTGTAGGTACTCACGTATACTCGTCAACCTCTCAATCCCAAGAGTTGACTCAACGAGCTCTTGAGAGCAAAGATGACTTGGGATCCCGTGAACTATCCTTCCCACCGCTCTCTTCGCACAACGACTACGCTCATCTCTCTCACTTGGCTCTCACACGGCTATGGGCTATATACCGCTTGTCGCTTCATGCTCATTTTACCGTGTTCACTTTGCATGCTATGCTTGATTCTATGCCTTTGCCATGCTATTGTGACCCTTGCTTGCATCTATCAATGATTCACCATTATGCTACTCCTATGTGTATTTGCATGCTTGGTGGAGATCCTTGTTGCTATTGCCATGTTTATCATGTGCCTCATGATATTGATGCTTGTTGTTTTGGGAGAGTCATGATGTCCCATTTCTATTTACATATGGCCTCTCACTAATACATTGATGATATTTTGCTCATATCTTGCCTTCATGCTTGTGATATTTCTTGTGCATTATTCATGCTCACTATTTGCACACATGACATGCTCACCATGATTCCTTCTAGTACGTTGCATCTTCGCACTACTAGCTTGCCCTACTTGATTGCTATGATTGGTTGCTTTGTCGGATCACCCATGTTCCCCTATTACTCTCTTTCTTGGGTTGAAGGCATATATGCTCTTGCCTCTCACATGATTTATCTTGATCATTGTCTCTTGTCTCCATTAGTAGCATCTCTCATATCCCCTTGTATTGAGTGCCAACTTGCTATGCTTATTGATCATGGAGACTTGGACATATTACTTGTGATGCATGCTTGCTTGATTGAGCCTATTGCATTTGGTTGTTTCTCACATCATATGCCTCCATACTATGAAATGCTCCCTTGTCCTTTCTTATGATGAGCATGTTGCATACACTTGTCGGGTATCTTACAACACAAATGATAGGTTTTGCACTTTCGCTAACCTCATTTGTTTTTCCGAGTGTTTGTCATGTTCTTTCGTTTGAAGGATTCACAAGGTGGTACCATCTCGAGAAAACTTGGTCATGTGAAGGCATACACGATGTGCAACACCAACATTTGCGAGAATCTCATAAAGGTGAACTCCTTCCCTTTGAGCCATCCTCTCATATGCATATTGGATGGGTCATTCTTTCATTGTTGTTTCCTTCTCCTTGTCTACATGTTGCACCTATTGGATGGAGGACTGGCATTGAAGATTGGCTCTATGAACCTTCAAGTTGAGGAGTGCTCAGACTTATTGGAAGCACCTTCGAACCTCCACTCATGCCACGACATCGAGCATTGATACACCAACACCTACATATTTGTTTATTGTGCTCGCACATGTCATGCTCATTGGACATCTCACACACATGACAAATTTTCTTCTTATGCATGGATTGACTCACATTATGATTGCCTTGTTGCATCTTGTATTCCCATGTCATCCATGATATATGAGCTTGTGCATTTCCTTAGCAAATTTGTTGTGATATACCTTGATGGCATATTCATACATCATGATCATATTGCCCATCATCAATTGCATGATCACATACTCATTTTGAGCATCCATTGCCATATTCATGCTATTGATAAACTGTCTCACTATGACATCATTTTGCACCGTGGTTGCCTTGATCATAATTACAATACATTTGTGTGCACAATGGATTATTTTGCTCCCATGAATGCTTTACATCTCATTCCATATCATCTTGATAAGATTCATGCGCTCTGTCACAAACAATATAGCCGAACGGACTCATTCTTACATGATGGACACTTTGTGTGCTCTAACCATTGTATTTCCGAGTGTCATTTGTGTTTGCTCTTTTTGCATGTATACCACTCTGACGACACCTTGGAGTACTTGGACTGCGCAACGTTTTCCACTCGATCCAACTACAAGTCCGTCCACGACTACCGTTTCCATGGTCATGAGGATCACGATCCGAGGTTGGATCTTTCCCAAGGGGGGAGATGATGCGGAGCATCCCACGTTCATCCCCATGTACACTTCGACTACTCTCCAAGCCCTAAGAGAACATAATATGAGACCTCAACTATAGACCATTGGACACAAGGTGAACTCGCTCCTCTTCGAACCATCACTTTCCATACGTGAGACATGGCTACTACCTCAAATATATGTGCTATGCATGACCAGGAACCAAGAGGAAGACCATGGGCAAGATGGTGAGGACACCAAGCGCAAGGAACAAGAAGAAGAGCTACGAAGAAGCTCCAGCCACCGGACGACCGTTCGGGACCGGACGTCCGATGCCTGAAGACCCACCGGACGACCGGCCCAGACCGGACGACCGGCGATCCCGCACCCGAGCTAAATGAGCGGACGTCCGACGCCAGTGGACGACCGGCGACCGGACGACCGGCCACCTCCGAAAATCCGGCACTTCAGCTTCCGAGCCAGGTCGAACGGACGTCCAACGTCTACCAGACGTCCGGCCGCCCGTGAGCCACCGGACGACCGGTCCTCAGCGGACGTCTGGTACCTGTCTGTGCACAGTGTTCGTGCTCGAGGCCCATGTATCCCCCTTCCACTTACCCCTTCATGGACCTAGACTATATATACTCCTCCACCTCCTCCTAGTTAGGGTTAGCGTTGGTTTAGCTCATATTTAGAGATAGAGCTACGCTCATCCACTTAGGATCTACTCCTTGAGAGAGACCGCGGCCTCTTCGGAGAAGATCCCTTTGGATTCAAGACTTCCTTGTGGATAGGAACATCAAGACCTCCACACGGAGAAGACCGGTTACCCCTTGAATCGTCCATTGTTGACTTTGGATTGTGTATCTTCCTTTGTGTTCATGGATCTAGCGCATGTGTGATCATATTTGTTGGTTTCTCGTGTTCCTCTCATTTCTTTCCCCTTGTTTCCATCCTCTTGTTCTTCGTGTTCATCGCGGGATCCGCTCCTTTCATGAAAGATTGGGCGATTAGGGTTCTACCCTACATCATCCGGCCCTTAGCAGCTAGGTTTATCGTGGAGGTTTTTCACCCTGAGTGGTTGGCTAACCTAGTGCTGGTGCTTAAGAAGAACGGTACTTGGCGTATGTGTGTTGACTACACAGATCTTAAGAAAGCTTGTCCAGCTGATCCATTTGCTCTCCCCCGTATCGACCAGATTATTGATGCCACGACGGCTTCTGAGAGCTTACGTTTCCTGGATGCATATTTTGGTTATCATCAGATCAAGATGGCGGTTAAGGACCAAGAGAAGACGTCTTTTATCACCCCTTTTGGAGCCTTTTGTTATGTTTCTATGCCTTTTGGACTTAAAAGTTCTCAGGCAACTTATCAACACTATATTCAGAATTGCTTTCACGATCAGGGGCGTAATGTGCATGCTTATGTGGATGATATTGTGGTCAAATTCATAAAGAAGGAGACTCTCCTGGATGATCTAGGGACACTTTTGACAATCTCCGGGTCTATAAGATGATGCTTAGCCAGACCAAGTGTGTTTTTGCTGTGCCTGCAGGCAAGCTGTTGGGTTTTCTGGTCTCCGAGAGGGGTATTGAAGCTAACCCAGAGAAGGTTAAGGCTATCACTTCATTGGCTAAGCCGGCTTGTGTCGATGACGTCCAGCGCCTAGCAGGTCGGGTTGCGGCTTTAAGCCGTCAGGGAGAGAAGGCAATTCCTTTATATCAGATGATGAAGAAGACAGATCATTTTGTCTGGAGAGACGCTGCTGATAAGGCATTTGAGGCGCTTAAAAAGCAGTTAGCTAAGCCGCCCATCCTGGCTGCTCCTATGGAGATGGAGCCTTTGCTTTTGTATGTGGCGGCTAACAGTAAGGCTATCAGTGTGGTAATTGTTGTATAGCGCAAAGAGGTGGGTAAAGAATACCTTATTTAGCAGCCAACTTATTATGCCAATGAAGTATTAATTGAGTCCAAATAACGATACCCACATTGACAGAAATTGGTATATGGGGTGTTCATGGCGAGTCGCAAGCTAAAGCATTATTTTCTTGGTCATCCTATTACTGTGCTTAGTTCTGCTCCCTTGGGAGACATTATTCAAAACAGGGAGGCCACAGTCGGATTGCTAAGTGGGCAATAGATCTTGGACCTCATGGTTTGAAATATGTGCCAAGAACAACTATCAAATCTCAAGCTCTAGTGGTTTTCATAAATGACAGGACGAAGTTGCAGACGCATGAGGAGAAGCCTAAAAACACATATTGGACGATTTACTTTGATGGGTCCAGGCAGTTAGAAGCCTTGGGGGCTAGAGTTATCTTGACTTCCCCACAAGGTGATAAATTTTGTTATGTTTTCAAGTTAATGATGTCGGCGTTCTGGGAACGGGGGTCCCCAGACTTGCCTGCCTGCGGCCCGCGGCGTGGCTGAGCCAGCAGGCCGTATGACCCATCTTCACCAACAATGCACCCAAGACCCTCGCGAGGTGGACGACGCCAGACCTCCTCTGGAGTGGCCTAGCTAGGAAGGCCCACGAGGAGCAGAGATATCAAGGCAAGGCGAACCTCACGAGGCTCTCGTGATGTGAGCCGTGACGATCGACATCAGGCGGGCGCCAGCGCGCCCAACATCCTTGTTTCCTCTTTGGTGCAAAGGGGGCAAGCGCAGCCGCGGAGTACCAAGGCTTCAGGCAAAGGTTGCCATTTTGGTGCAACAAGACCAAGACCATGGACTTCAAGATGGAGGTCACCGTGGAGTCCAGAGTAGCGTCACCACCAGAACTTTGTGCAGGTGAAGACTACTTTTGTCATGATAGCTTGTACTAGCTGTCCCCTTTCAATTTAGCCCGCCATTGTTGGCTCCCTTCCCACTCGATATTGGGAAGAGGACCAAGGCCTCTAAGTAGGACTAGCCACCATAGTAGGGGCACGGACTCATCAGGCCCAGAGACACACACAAGTTCATACGCACAAGAACACCTCAACCTCCTGAGGCCGTTCTCCCCTTGTATTGTTCATCATTAGCCCAAGAGGCAATCCACCACCACACTGGAGTAGGGTATTACACCACAACGGTGGCCCGAACTAGTATAAACCCTGTCTCCTTCTGTGTTGTGAGTTGGTCGAGTTCGTCCGCAAGATTCTAGCGAGCTAGAGCGTAGATCGGTTGGAGGGAAAGACTTTGCGCGCACCCCAGTGTTCGAACCTTAAGGGTTTGCCGGGACCCCATACCCCGACATTTGGCGCGCCAGGTAGGGGTGTGCCGGAGCCTTTTCTCCTCTAATCAGCTCTCCGACGTTCATCGGCTACGATGTCTGGCGACCCAAGAGCCGGATCCGACCGCTGGGCAGCCTGGCCGGCCTGAACGGCGCCGCCTGCCCATGAAGATCTCGACCCCGCACCCCAGGCGGCGCGAGCGTCACCAAGCTCCGTCGAGCGTGGACAGCCTGGCCATGCATCATCCACCCTCACCCCACGGCAAAGCATGAGCCGCGGCGAGAGCAGCAAGTCACGCCGCTGCAACGGCGCTGCACTCACGGGGGGAGCAAAGCGAACATGCGGGCAGCACTCACGGTGGCAAGGGAACTGTTGTGATGCTGGCTGATGGATAGCGGCCGGGACACACTCTTGAGCGTGTTGCTGAGCTCCTGGACGCAGCGGCATCAAGAGCGCCACCCTTTAGCTATCGACTTCCCCCTAGGCTAATGCAAGGTCGCGCGGCGAGCCTCACCACATCTGCGCGCCGTAAACTACGCCCGGGGGCTTCACCAACATCAGCACGGCCGGCTGCGTAGGGTGCTCTAATCCCCCATGCCGCCCTCGAGAAGCACGAGTGCCAGCGTCACCCCCCATGGCCCCAGCTGGATGCCGTATTATCATCCCTAGGACGCCATCATGGGTGGAGCAACATGGAGTGTGGGGCACCACGCCGAGGTGTTCGGGGTGGCAGCCCCGGAAGCCTACGTGCCCCGCATGATGGACCAAGGGTACACACCAGAGGACGACATCGGCTCATTCGTTGGGGAAGACTGGGGAGAAGGGGCGCTAGGAGTCGAAGCCTTCCAAGAGCCAGCAGAGAACCACAGCGATCGCGCCGGCGACGGCAACTACAGGGTACCGCTAACCTCTCAGGAACAGGCTTATGCTAACCACAGGCTACCAATGAATCAGGTTGCAGCACCGATCGACGACCCCGGCACGGCGGCACCCGTATCGACAAGGGAGACACGCTGGGGGCCGCCGAGAGGGAGCCAGGAGCAAGGCCCCTCCCCAAGGCACGCGAAACCAGGGGACACCCGGAGGTAGGCCCTCTGCCGGGGTGGCTTCAACGACCCTTCCTCCGGCAGAGGACCCGTGGTCGCCGAGGGAACTGCTGGCGTCCTCTTTCCCTCCTTTGTGCCGTCCTGGTCTCCGGCCGGCTCAAAGGAGGTCAAGAGTGGTGAAAGGCGGGGCCCTCGTCTGGCGATATGAAGCAAGGCCAGTACCTGTGAAGAAAGGCCCGGTGCCTATGAAGCTCGCCGCCCGTGACACTCTCACGTAATAATGAGTTGGGGATGTACACACCCCGGAGTCTCAGGAGCGCTGGCCTCAGGCCCTGGGGCTCCCTCCCATGCCTAGTGGACAGCACTTAGCTCCGCGCTGGTGAGAAGACTTGAAGACCCGAAGACTAGACTAGGTGCCCGACGCGGCCTTTTGCTTTGGATCTCTCTTTCGGTGGCTTTGCTTTCTGATTCTGGACTTAAGTTGGAGCTGAATTTTTATCGTTGCGTGTGGCGGGTGCCTTTTCTCATTCGAGCCGTTTCTCTCCTTCTGGATCTTGCTTGGTTTGGGACTCACGTCCATCGCCTCTCTCTCGCAAAGCTCCTCGCGAGTTGGACCGCGCAGAGCACGCGCTAGCACTATGCCTGGTGCTCACCTTTTCCGGGACCCCCCTTCAAACAGGGCGATAGGCTCCGCATGATTCTCAGGAACTCGTCACCTCAAGACTCAGCCCTAAGCAAGCGCTGACTAAGGTAATCCACGTCTGGAAACACACACCCAGCTTCACGACCTCAAGAGGACACATACCCACATCGCGTAGGAAAGCAAAAACCGCGGTTTGCATACACGAGGGGCTCCCCCTCTCAAAATGCTCTCACAAGTTTTACAAGGGCCACGCCCGAGTTTTGCGTGCAGAATAAAACAACAGCAGAATATGGGATTAGCCAGAGATATCGCTCGCTGCGTCGTCAAGGGACGCGTCGCTCGCATCATCATCGCCTTCGTCGGAATCATCGTCGCCGTCGGCGACATCCCATCGCCGTTGTTGACCACGTCACCTTCATCTGCGGCAACCACCACCCCATTGTTCTTCGAGGTGAAGGCCCTGACCAACACGTCGACATGATCCTCTACCCAACGCGCCAAGTCGCCCCGGACGGCGATGGGCACAGGAGCAATGGTGGCATCAAAGTCGAAGTTGGGGTCGGCATTCAGGAGGTGGCTGAAGACATGGGAGAAGGCGCGCTGAAGCAGGCCACGACCCCTCTCCTCCACAAGATGTCGAGCTCTGGTAGATTAAGCCTCCAGGCGCGTCACCACCTCGGTGAAGAAGGTCAGGTGGCTGGCGTAGTCACTCGAGTGAGGGGTCGGAGCGTTCTCATCGCAGATATAGCCCAGGGCGGTGTTGGCCTTGTCCCAAAGGTCTTGGAGAATAGGGCTATGCACGCGCTCCAGCGTTTGGTGTTGGAGCACTTCTTCTCTGTTTTGCCGAGCGACGGCCTCGGCATCATCAACTAGCCTCCGGAGGGAAAGCAGCTCGGCGCGGGCGGAGGCAAGGTCCGCCTGCGCTGTAACCAGGGCGGTGGTTGTGGCCTCAGCACGCCTCTCGGCCTTGTCCAACCTGGGCCTGAGGGCGGCGGCCCTGCCCGCGCCCTCCTGCCCGGCGAGCTCCAGCCTCAAACCGTACATGCCCTCCAGATCGGCGTGAACCACGGCTACCCGGTGATTGATCTCTTCTTCGACTCCGGCCTCGCGGGCCCTGACGGCATCTTCATCTTGAGTGACTCGGCGCTCCCTCGTCTCCAGCCTCTCGAGCTCGAGGCTGCGCTCCACGGCCTCCAGGGCCAGCGCCTCCTCGCGTCGCCGGATCTCCTCTTCCTCCGCAGGCGTCCCCCTCATCGACGCGAGGGCGGCCCCGCGTGCCTCGACTTGCTGCTAAAGGGACGTGCTCCAGGTCCGGAGCTCCCACGTGCGCTCCTCCGCAGCCTCGCGGCGACGATCGGCCTCGTGAGCTTCCTCCAAAGCTCGCGAGCGGGCCTCATTGGCAATCTTGAGGGACGCCTCAACCTTCGCGTTCTCGAGGTCGCGATGATAATGGCCAAGGTTGATGGCCACTCGCAGCTTGCGCCGCTCCTCCACCAACCGAAGACCTTCGGCCTCCAGACGCGAGTCGACGCCAGCAAGCTCTTCACCAAGGCGGTTCATCGCGCCCATCGCCTCCTGGAAGAGCTCGTGGCGGACCACGCTGCGCCAGCGCTCGAGCTCGAATGCTCGCCCCATCTCGTCCTCCGCGTTGGGGGCTGCGGGTGGAGCATCAAGTGGCGCGCCATCTCCCGGCTGCAGGCTGGGGCTGGCATGGCCCCAAGCATCGGCTGACCCTCGTGACGGGCCCGGACCGAGCAAGGCCCGCTGCTTGAAGGAGGCTCCAACATCGAGGCTAGCCATCCACCAACCGTGACCAAGGGAGGAGCCCTTGGCACACCCGCTGCGCTCCAAGGAAGGCCGCGTTGGAAGGGCGGTGAAGGCACGAGCTTGGGGTGCTTTGACGACAGGCCAGCTCCCGAGGCTGACCTTGCGCTATGGGCAGTATGTGAGCCTGAAGCACTGGAGTTTGGCGAGTATGATGGGACGAGAGGGAGCTGCTTCTCTGAAGGTTTCGTGGCCTTAGCAGAAGGGGACCTGAGGGGGTACTCCTCAGAAAGGGAAGGCGGCACATAGAAGATCACCAAGGAGCGGTACTTACTCGTCGATGGCGATGTACTTCCATCGTTTCAACGGTCCAAAGACGCTGCCACCGCTAGGGGATCCCTTCCTCTTGCGGAGCTCCTCGAAGTCCATTCAAAGGAGGCCAAAGCGCTGGACGTGATGGCCGGAGCGCGGCAGAGCCGAAGAAGAACCAAGAGGAATGGCTTCAGGGGAGTCCGGCTGTGGCAAACAGCCCAACTCTCTCTCGCTGCGACCTCCCGAGGCCCCTGAAGCTTCAGCCTTGGGAGCCGCATGCCGCACCTCATCAGCAACTGGTGCCTCAGGAGAGGCGTCGCAAGCTCCCGAGGATGATGCCCCTGGATCACTGCTCGGCACGTGCTCCTCAGCACCTGAGCAGCCAGCCCCGTCGCAGCTCGCTCCCCCGCACCATCACCTGGGGCGAGCTGGTCACCGGCGGTGAAGAATGGGACCATAATGACGGGATTCTCGCGGGGTCCCTCCAAGCCAATTGGGCGCAGCCCCCACTCATCAAAGGAAGGCATGGTCGCGACCAAGGTAACCTTGTTCTCACTGTGGTATAACATGCAGCTCTTCCTAGGCATCTCGTCCGGCAGAGGGACACCAGATAGCACTGTGAGCACAGTTTGCCGCGCAGCAAGAGGAAGCCCCTCCTCTTGAAACCTCATGTTGTCCCGACTGGTGAGAAAGTCCCACATCGGGCGATAATGACGCTGAAGCGGGGCAACTCGACGCCTGACGAACTCCCTCCCCACCATGGGCGCAGTCACCCCAAGGTCCTTCAACCACCGTAGCCTGGCCCAGACAGGGGCAAGGCAGGGGCTCGTGAGCCTCTGGTGACTCCAGCCGGAGTTTGGAATGGCAGGCCCCACCGGAGCTTGGAGCAGAGGGTTGAGCACGCCGGCATCAACAAACACCCATCGCGTGTGGAATTCTCTCGCGGATGAAGGAAGCTCGAAGTCGATCCCCATGCCTGCTGTCACCGCCATGGCCTGAAAGCCCACGCACCCTGAGCTCTGCCGAGCACCGATGAGATGTAGCAAGAAGAAGTGGCGAAGGAGCGCCACGGAGGGGGTGATGCCCACCATGGCCTCACACACGAAGGCGAAGACGGCAAGGAGGGTCACAGATTGAGGGTCGAGATGAAGCATAAGGATCTGGTAGTGCTCGAGCACCGCGTTGAAGAAGGCGGAGAAGGGTGGAAGCAGGCCGGCCCAGCGGGCGTCAATGAATATCAGGATCTCGGTGACTGCCCGAGCCATGCTAGAGCAAGATGCCGGCCAGGCTGGCGTCTCTCCCCACTCGTTGAAGCTAGAGGCGGGCATGGGGCGCACCTTGCCCATTTCCTCGTCGTTGAGCACCCAAGGCCGGCTGAGCGCCGGCTTGAAGGATGGAAGAGAAGTTGGCAAGGACAGAGGTTTCTTCCCCTTGTCGGCTTGTTTCGGCGCCATGGCGGAAAAGCGGGCGGAACACTGTTCGGACTAGGAAGGTGGAGCAAGGCGACGAGGAAGCAGGGAGATTGGAAGATTGGAAGAGCCAGGCGCAAAGAGGGAAGAATAACTATGCAAGAAGCGGGGCCGCATAGCCGGGCGGATTCAAAGGCAACATGGGGAAGCGGAGACGCCCACGTCCAATGAACCGCCACGCGTCAACCGAGGCTGTAGGCTTTGGGGCCTGCGGTGCTTCGAGCTTGACCCTTGGCTTCGCCGCGAAGCCAAGCCTGCGCGCACCTTGAGCCCGGGGGCTACTGTCGGCGTTCTGGGAACAGGGGTCCCCAGACTTGCCTGCCTGCGGCCCGCGGCGTGGCTTAGCCAGCAGGCCGTACGACCCATCTTCACCAACAAAGCACCCAAGACCCTCGCGAGGGGCCAAGCCTCGCGAGGCGGACGACGCCAGACCTCCTCTGGAGTGGCCTAGCTAGGCAGGCTCACGAGGAGCAGAGATATCAAGGCAAGGCGGACCTCATGAGGCTCTCGTGACGTGAGCCGTGACGATCGACATCAGGCGGGCATCAGCGCGCACAGCGTCCTTGTTTCCTCTTTGGTGCAAAGGGGGCAAGCGCAGCCGCGGAGTGCCAAGGCTTCATGCAAAGGTTGCCATTTCGGTGCAGCAAGACCAAGACCATGGACTGCAAGACGGAGGTCACCGTGGAGCCCAGAGCAGCGTCACCACCAGAACTTTGTGTAGGCGAAGACTACTTTTGTAAGGATAGCTTGTACTAGCTGTCCCCCCTGCAAATTAGCCCGTCATTGTTGGCTCCCTTCCCGCTCGATATTTGGGAAGAGGACCAGGGCCTCTATAAATAGGACTAGCCACCATAGTAGGGGCACGGACTCATCAGGCCCAGAGACACACACAAGTTCATACACACAAGAACACCTCAACTTCCGGAGGCCGTTCTCCCCTTGTATTGTTCATCATCAGCCCAAGAGGCAATCCACCACCACGCTGGAGTAGGGTATTACACCACAACGATGGCCCGAACCAGTATAAACCCTGTGTCCTTCTGTGTTGTGAGTTGGTCGAGTTCGTCCGCAAGATTCTAGCGAGCTAGAGCATAGATCGGTTGAAGGGAAAGACTTTGCGCGCCACCCTAGTTTTCGAACCTTAAGGGTTTGCCGGGACCCCATACCCCGACAAATGATTCATTGTACTAACAACGCAACCGAATATGAGGCTTTACTCCATAGCCTTCAGATGGCCAAAGAGATGAATTTAAGCCAGTACAGGTGTTTTGGTTACTCAGACCTTCTGTCTCAACCAGTTTCAGGCGCATGGTGATAGAGGCAAAGGTGTCCTATCTTTTGATGAGATGGTGGCTATCGTTTTGGAGGAAGTCGACTTTGATGATCCTACTACGAACGTGCGAGGACGTCGCGCCTTAGCAATCGCTAAACAAACTCCGAGAGGTTATTGACCACACCGGAGCACGATCAACCTGACCACGAAGGTCTGTTTCCTGCAGGCAAACGAAGAGCAAGCAAGAAACTAAGATTATGCAATCTGAATATTACAAATATAGATGAAGTATTGATAAAGGTGGGGATCCGAAAGCGTTCTTGGTCTGGTCGTTGGACACAAACGAAGTACACGAAGTTGCAACGGCTAACTTTTAACTAAACAAATCCCAAGGAAAAAGCTACTAGATGGATCTACTTATATAGGAGCAAGGGGTGGAGGCCAAGGAGGTGCAAGGACGTCCAAAGGCAGCCTAAAACTAACCTAGGTCGTACAAGGCTCAAGGGCCCAAGTGGAGGTGGTGCAACACCTTTGGACTTGTTGTTTGACTCGGATTCTACTGCATCATCAGATTGTTTCGTCAATATCTCAATGCTCCGGACGAATTTGAAGGTCATTCCAATTGGGTTGGAAAGAGCATGAAATCTAGTTTCCAACAAAAAAAGAATCACCAAATTTGGAGTCCGTATGAAAAAGTTGTTGACGTTTTGAGTCAGGTATGTCTGTGTAGTCCGAATCTGAATCCATAACATGAGAGACTTGAACTCCATTTTCTCTTGGCCCAAAAGTGACATGAGAGGACTTTCTGAACAGAACCTAAACTTTTCCTTTTCCCTTATCTTCATATGTGGATTGTACAAATGTCCCATACACCTACAATTAGACAAAAAACAATAGTGTGTGAAGTATTTTTTTTCTGGATAACATCACTAGATTATTGAATAGTTTGCACTAGAAATCACCTGACAAATATGCATGTATGAAATATTTTTTGTCGTATCCAAGGTAGTCATGTCCTCATCACATGGGATTCCAAAGACCCACTCATGGCGGCTTATCGCAGGGCGGTTGATAATATTGCTAGTCACTTCAAGGGCCATCAGGTGGAGCACCTTGATCGAAGAAAGAATGAGGCGGGTGATGCCTTCAGCCGGCTTGGGTCTCAATGTAAGCCGGTGCCTCCTAATGTGTTTCTTGATGTATTACATAATCCTTCAGTCAAGTTACCATCAGAAGAGGAGCTTGCTATTCCTTACCCGGAGGCGCAGTTGGTGGCTACTCTCCAGGATATTCCTGATTGGACACTTCCCTACTTTGCTTATATGACCCGTGGCGAGTTACCTAAGGATGAAACTTCGACAAGACAAATAACTAGGAGGTCCAAGTCTATGACTATTATCAATGGCGAGATACACCGATGTAGTGTGACAAACATATTTCAACGTTGTGTTTCTCTTGAGGAGGGCCGTGAGATTTTAAGAGAGATCCATGAAGGTGATTGTGGTCATCATGCCGGCTCTAAATCTCTCATGGCTAAAAATTTTCATCATCGGTTTTATTGCTTGATGGCTCATGTTGATGCCGAAGATATCGTCTGTAAGTGTGATGGATGTCAGAAATTTTCTCGATGAGCTCATTTGCCAGCTCAAGAGTTGAGGATGATTGCAGTTACTTGGCCATTTGCAGTCTGGGGGCTTGATATGGTGGGATCATTCAAGAGGTCTCCAGATAAGAAAACCCACCTTTTGGTGGCGGTTGACAAGTTTACCAAGTGGGTTAAAGCAGAGCTGGTTAGCAAGTGTGATGCAGCAACCGCAGTTCAGTTTGTTAAAAAGCTGATCTTCTGCTTTGGTTACACTCATAGTGATGAGGACATCAATACAATTGTTACACCCACAGCCCCTGCTGCTATACATACTAGACCAATTACTAGAGCTCGTGCACGCCAACTAAATTACCAGGTACTTTTGTTTCTTGGTAATGATTCTAATGTTCACGAGAATATGATGCTGCCTAAATTGGATACATTTGTTTTGCTTACAAATGAAGGGCCTAGCTTGGAGAAGGATGAACATTGGAGCAAGAACAAGCATGGAGATGATGGCATGCGCAAGGGGAACAAGAACGGAGTTACAAGTGATGATTTCAGGACTTTGAAGCCACCATAATGGGTGCATGAAGCCTTGGACGAAATATACAAGAAGCCACTTCATAAATTTCGTCCCGAGGCTATTTTAGGTGCTGCGTCACTTTATTATTGGGCCAGGCCCATGTAATTTCGAAATACATAAGTATAGGCTATTTTTAGAGTCCGTATGTGTGGGGAAACAAGAGATAGGGTTGATTTCGGACCCCTCCACCAAGGGCCACGAAATTCCCCCCTCTTCCTCCATATATACAGCCCTTAGGGCATCGTTTAGACTTTGGGTTTTGTTTAGATTAAAAGTTCGCCATAGCTGCAACTTCGCGTACTTCGTTTGTGTTCAATGACCAGACAAAGGCGTCACAGAACCCCACCTTGATCAATAAAGCTTTCATCTTATATTCGCAATATCCAGATTGCAATCTTAGTTTCTTGCTTGTTCTTCGTTTGCTCGCAGGAAACAGACCCTCGTGGTCAGGTTGATCGTGCTCCGGCGTGGTCAATAACCTCTCGGAGTTGGTTTAGCGATTGCTAAGGCGCGACGTCCTCGCACGTTCGTAGTCGGATCATCAAAGTCGACTTCCACCAAAGCGAAATCCACCATCTCATCGAAAGACGGGACACCTTTGCCTCTATCAAGTGGTATCAGATTTCCAGGTTGCTCGGTGAGATTTTACAGTTTTTCGTAGTTTAGATCGAGTCTGTTCTTCATACCTACAGTCCACGAAAAAGCCACAAAAAAAATTAGGGTTAGTTCATCATATCCGAACCAATCTGAGCCTTTGCATAATCTTTTTAGGGTTTTGCTTTGTTGAATTTGCGGTTGCATCGTCGTTTCTAGTTGCTGGTCTTAGAGTCTAGTCTTTTAGAGTTTCGAGTTCTGGTCATAAGTTGTCACGCCACCGCCGCACCATCATCATCACCCCTGCCATCTACCACCACCGCTTATCCGCCACCGCTTCGAATCCGTATCCATATACCACCACAGCTGTCATATACCACCACCGCTGCCATCTACCACCATATATCCACTACCAATCCGAGTTCTTGTCATATTAGGTTTGTTTTCGAGATCCATCTAGATTCCGATTCGTGTTTCCTTGCCGGAGTAGGTTTCGGGGAAAAAAAAGAGTCGGGTAGCCACGCTCCGTTTAGGCCCAAAATTTTTCGAAAACGCATTTTTCGAAAAAAATTCTGGCTATCCTATTTTTAGGTGTTTCTGAGTGTTTTGAGACAGGTGCCATTATAGGAAGTTTTTTTTGACCCGTTTCCAGTTTTTGGGTCCGGGCAGTCGAAAAAAAAAATTGGTCGAAAAAATTTCGTGCCCATCCTGTCAGTTTGAGCTAGGAAGAGTTTTGAGACACTCGCCATTATAGTAATTTTTCGCAAAAAAAAAAGCAGCGCAAAAAAAAAGAGCGCAAAAAAAATTCAGAGTGTGCTTTTCCCTTGTTTACGTGTCGCGCCGTGATTTTGTTAGTGTTCTAGGCTCGCGTCTCTAGCACAGTCTAGCCTAGGACCAGCACAGTACCGTCGTTGAGCGTTTATTCAACTTTGCATCTCTGAATTGATTATTGCTGACCCTTTTTGCTACCATATTATAAGCCTTCCCAGCTCCACATACATCTACGTCGTGCGTTTGACTCTCCCTGGTAATCTCTCTATCCAAGCTTTGAGAGTTTTTGACTACAACGGTTGCCGATCACCGCCTGCTGCTGGGTAAGAACTGGTAAGAATTTGAGATTTGCTTGACGGATTTGTGACACCCACCACCACCACTTGTTCGTAGTCTGTAGGATCATATTCTTGTGTGTTTCTATTGCTGCTAACCATGCCAGGATCACAAGCCGACGAGATTGACTGGGAGAATTTATCGAACAAGGAGCTTCATGATAAGTTCCAGCAAATGATGACTGAACAGGTGCAAGATGTGCTGAACAATTTTGAAGAGGCCATGGAGAAGATCACTGGCCTTGAGAAGACGTTCGAAACAAAGCTCGATAACAAGTTTAATGAATTGCTCGCGCGTCTTCCACCACCACCACCCGCTGCACCTAACGCACCTCTCCAACAACAACAACAACGACTACCTCCACGTCGCGAAGCAGACCTCCGCCGAGCAAGCCGTGTTCCTCTTGCGTTTGGCCAAACTGTTGGTGCTGCTGCTGATACTTCTGTGGCTCCTGCTGCTGATGCGGAGGAGGATGATTATGTGGGAGATTATGAGGATGAGGTTGATCAAAATCAACACTATGTGCAGCCACCTGTACCACCACCAGCAGGTCGACCTCAGGTATATATTCGTAATGGTAGGCCTGCACCACCACCTCAGGTACGAGATGATGTCCATATTCCTAAACTGAAATTGAATATTCCACCATTTGAGGGTAGATATGTTCCTGATATATATCTTACTTGGGAGTTAGAAAATGAACAACGATTTACATGTTTACAATATCTGAGGAGAGACGAGTTGCTGCTGCTGTTTGTGCTTTCACTAGTTTTGCATGTGTATGGTGGTCTGAACATTGTAGATTATATCCTATTCCAACTACTTGGGCTGCTTTGAAAACTGCTATGCGTACGCGTTGGGTTCCACCATATTATCAACGTGAATTGCTTCAAAAATTGCAGCGTTTAAGACAAGGAAAAAAATCTGTAGAAGAATATTATCAGGAATTACAAACTGGCATGATTAGATGTGGTATTGTTGAGGAGAATGAAGCTATGCTTGCACGTTTTCTGGGTGGATTAAATAGAGAGATTCAGACCATTCTAGACTATAAGGAGTATACTAATATCACTCGTTTATTCCATCTTGCTTGTAAAGCTGAACGTGAAGTGCAGGATCGACAAGCATTGGGGCGAACTAACTTTTCTGCAGGCCGACCTTCATCATGGACACCACGTGCATCTTCTACTTCAACTGCACCAGCACCTCCATCCGGTGCCACCTCCAGCCGTGATACAAGAAAACAGGCACAACCACCATTATCTTCCAAGAGCGCACCTGCGCGTCCTGCACAGCGTTCTTCTTCTTCCATGGCATTAACAGGGCACACAAGTGATATTATTTGTCGTCGTTGTAAGGGAGGAGGTCATTATGCGAGGGAATGCAAATCTCCGCGTGTGATGATTGCTACCGCGGATGGTGGATATGAGTCCGCTAGTGACTATGATGAGGAGACATTGGCTCTTATTACACGTGAAGAACATGGTGGAGATGATTCTGATCATGAGACGCAATACATGGCTCCTGAAGACGCTGACAGGTATGAATGTTTAGTTGCTCAACGTGTTTTGAGTGTGCAGGTCACACAAGCTGAGCAAAATCAGAGGCACAATTTGTTCCATACCAAGGGAGTTGTGAAGGAACGTTCTGTGCGCGTCATAATAGACGGAGGGAGCTGCAACAACTTGGCTAGCATGGAGATGGTGAAGAAGCTTTCTCTCACCACAAGACCACATCCACATCCTTACTACATCCAATGGTACAACAACAACGGCAAGGTTAAGGTAACACGTACTGTTTGTGTGCATTTTAGTATCTCTACATATGCTGATTATGTTGATTGTGATGTGGTACCTATGCAAGCATGTTCCTTATTACTTGGTAGACCATGGCAATTTGATAAAAATTCTGTACACCATGGTAGAAACAATCACTATACTCTTGTTCATAAGGATAAAAATATTACTTTGCTTCCTATGACTCCTGATTCCATTTTGAAAGATGATATTAATAGAGCTAATAAAGCACAACAGGAGAAGAATAAGAGTGAAAATCAGATTGTGGCAAAAGAATTTGAGCAACAAATGAAGCCTAATAATAAACCATCTAGTGTTGCTTCTGAAATTAAATTGAAAAGTGCATGTTTATTTGCCACCAAATCTGATATTGATGAGCTAGATTTCAGCAAATCTGTTTGCTATGCTTTTGTGTGCAAAGAGGCATTATTTTCATTCGAGGACGTGCCTTCCTCTTTGCCTCCTGCTGTCACTAACACTTTGCAGGAGTTCGCTGACGTTTTTCCACAAGACGTGCCACCGGGATTACCGCCTATTCGAGGGATTGAGCATCAGATTGACTTACTTCCCGGTGCTTCACTGCCAAACCGTGCACCATACCGTACCAATCCAGAGGAGACGAAGGAGATTATGCGTCAAGTACAAGAGCTTCTCGACAAAGGTTATATACGCGAATCCCTTAGTCCTTGTGCTGTTCCTATTATTCTAGTGCCGAAAAAGGATGGTACATCACGTATGTGTGTTGATTGTAGAGGCATTAATAATATTACTATTCGTTATCGTCATCCTATTCCTAGGCTAGATGATATGCTTGATGAATTGAGTGGCTCTACAATATTCTCCAAAGTTGATTTGCGTAGTGGCTACCATCAAATTCGTATGACATTGGGAGATGAATGGAAAACAGCATTTAAAACTAAGTTTGGATTATATGAGTGGTTAGTCATGCCTTTTGGGTTAACTAATGCACCTAGTACTTTCATGAGATTAATGAACGAAGTTTTACGTGCTTTCATTGGACGATTTGTGGTAGTTTACTTTGATGACATATTGATTTATAGCAGATCTTTGGAAGAACATTTGGAACATTTACGTGCTGTTTTTGTTGCTCTACGTGATGCACGTTTGTTCGGTAACCTTGGGAAGTGCACCTTTTGCACCGACCGAGTATCTTTTCTTGGCTATGTTGTTACTCCACAGGGAATTGAAGTTGATAAAGCCAAGATTGAAGCTATTGAGAGTTGGCCGCAGCCCAAAACGGTCACACAAGTGAGGAGTTTTCTTGGCCTCGCTGGATTCTATAGGCGTTTTATGAGAGATTTCAGCACCATTGCTGCACCTCTCAATGAGCTTACAAAGAAAGATGTGCCTTTTCTTTGGGGTACCGCACAGGAAGAAGCCTTCACGGTATTGAAAGATAAGTTGACACATGCTCCTTTACTCCAACTTCCTGATTTTAATAAGACTTTTGAGCTTGAATGTGATGCTAGTGGAATTGGATTAGGAGGTGTGTTATTACAAGATGGCAAACCTGTTGCATACTTTTCTGAAAAATTGAGTGGGCCTAGTCTGAATTATTCTACTTATGATAAAGAATTATATGCTCTTGTTCGGACTTTAGAAACATGGCAACATTATTTATGGCACAAAGAATTTGTTATACATTCTGATCATGAATCTTTGAAACATATTAAAAGTCAAGCTAAATTGAATCGTAGACATGCTAAATGGGTTGAATTCATTGAGACTTTCCCTTATGTCATTAAACACAAGAAGGGAAAAGAAAATGTTATTGCTGATGCATTGTCTCGTCGCTATACTATGCTTTCACAACTTGACTTCAAAATATTTGGTTTGGAGACCATCAAAGATCAATATGTGCATGATGCTGATTTTAAAGATGTAATGCAGAATTGTAAAGAAGGAAGAATGTGGAACAAGTTTGTTGTTAACGATGGATTTGTGTTTCGTGCTAACAAGCTATGCATTCCAGCTAGCTCCGTTCGTCTTTTGTTGTTGCAGGAAGCGCATGGAGGAGGATTAATGGGACACTTTGGCGTGAAGAAGACGGAGGACGTACTTGCTACACATTTCTTTTGGCCAAAGATGAGACGGGATGTTGAGCGTTTTATTGCTCGCAGCACTACATGTCAAAAAGCTAAGTCACGACTCAATCCTCATGGTTTATATATGCCTTTGCCTGTACCTAGTGTTCCTTGGGAGGATATATCTATGGACTTTGTTTTAGGTTTACCTCGAACAAAGAAGGGGAGGGATAGCATATTTGTTGTCGTGGATAGATTCTCGAAAATGGCACACTTTATACCATGTCATAAAAGCGATGATGCTGTTAATGTTGCTGATTTGTTCTTTCGTGAAATTATTCGCTTGCATGGTGTGCCAAAAACTATTGTTTCAGATCGTGATACTAAATTTCTTAGCCACTTTTGGAGATGTTTATGGGCTAACTTGGGGACTAAACTGCTTTTTAGTACTACTTGTCACCCCCAAACTGATGGACAAACTGAAGTAGTCAATAGAACATTGTCTACTATGCTTAGGGCTGTTTTGAAGAATAATAAGAAAATGTGGGAGGAATGCTTGCCTCATATTGAATTTGCTTATAATCGTTCATTGCATTCTACTACTAAGATGTGCCCTTTTGAAGTTGTGTATGGTTTCCTACCTCGTGCACCTATTGATTTGTTGCCTCTTCCATCTTCGGAGAAGGTTAATTTTGATGCTAAACAACGTGCTGAATTGATTTTAAAAATGCATGAGTTAACTAAGGAAAACATTGAGCGTATGAATGCTAAATATAAACTTGCTGGAGATAAGGGTAGAAAACATGTTGTGTTTGCACCTGGAGATCTTGTTTGGTTACATTTGCGCAAGGATAGATTTCCTGATTTGCGCAAATCAAAGCTAATGCCACGTGCTGATGGTCCCTTTAAGGTGTTAGAGAAAATAAATGATAATGCATATAAACTTGAGCTGCCTGCAGATTTTTGGGTTAGTCCCACTTTTAACATTGCAGATTTGAAGCCTTATTTGGGTGAGGAAGATGAACTTTCGTCGAGGACGACTTCATTTCAAGAAGGGGAGGATGATGAGGACATCAATACAATTGTTACACCCACAGCCCCTGCTGCTATACATACTGGACCAATTACTAGAGCTCGTGCACGCCAACTAAATTACCAGGTACTTTCGTTTCTTGGTAATGATTCTAATGTTCATGAGAATATGATGCTGCCTAAATTGGATACATTTGTTTTGCTTACAAATGAAGGGCCTAGCTTGGAGAAGGATGAACATTGGAGCAAGAACAAGCATGGAGATGATGGCATGCGCAAGGGGAACAAGAACGGAGTTACAAGTGATGATTTCAGGACTTTGAAGCCACCATAATGGGTGCATGAAGCCTTGGACGAAATATACAAGATGCCAGTTCATAAATTTCGTCCCGAGGCTATTTTAGGTGCTGCGTCACCTTATTATTGGGCCAGGCCCATGTAATTTCGAAATACATAAGTATAGGCTATTTTTAGAGTCCGTATGTGTGGGGAAACAAGAGATAGGGTTGATTTCGGACCCCTCCACCAAGGGCCACGAAATTCCCCCCTCTTCCTCCATATATACAGCCCTTAGGGCATCGTTTAGACTTTGGGTTTTGTTTAGATTAAAAGTTCGCCATAGCTGCAACTTCGCGTACTTCGTTTGTGTTCAACGACCAGACAAAGGCGTCACAGAACCCCACCTTGATCAATAAAGCTTTCATCTTATATTCGCAATATCCAGATTGCAATCTCAGTTTCTTGCATGTTCTTCGTTTGCTCGCAGGAAACAGACCCTCGTGGTCAGGTTGATCGTGCTCCGGCGTGGTCAATAACCTCTCGGAGTTGGTTTAGCGATTGCTAAGGCGCGACGTTCTCGCACGTTCGTAGTCGGATCGTCAAAGTCGACTTCCACCAAAGCGATATCCATCATCTCATCGAAAGACGGGACACCTTTGCCTCTATCACATAGTATCATCTCTGATAATGGTACTAATTTATCTAAGGGTGTTATGAAGGAGTTCTGTCAATGAGAGAATATTCTTGTTGATGTTTCTTCAGTAGCTCATCCACAATCTAATGGTCAAGCTGAGAGGGCTAACCAAGAAATCTTGAGAGGCATTAAGCCCCGGATTATGGTTCCTTTGGAATGAACGCCGAGCTGTTTGGTTGCGGAGTTACCTTCAGTCCTCTGGAGTATCAATACCACCCCAAACAGGTTAATAGGCTATATGCCTTTCTTCATGGTCTATGGTGTGGAGGCAGTTCTTCCAAGTGCTATCTATCATGACTCACACTGTGTGGTGGCTTATGTTGAAGCTGATAACGAAATAGCACGTCAAAACACACTCGATGCTTTGGATGAGGAGCATGACCTTGCGGCGGCTCGTTCGGCGATATACCAACAAGACCTACATCGCTATCATAGCCGCAGAGTCAAGACCTGGGCGTTTCAAGAAGGTGACTTGGTGCTCTAGCTGATCCAAGATCAAACAGATATGCACAAGTTATCCCCGCCTTTGGAAGGACCCTTTGTGGTCAGTAAAAACCTGAATAATGGGTCTTATTACCTCATTGATATACAAGAACACAAGGATTCACGCAAGTCGGAGGATGAGACCCGTCGAGCCTGGAATATTGCTCATATTTGGCCTTACTACAGCTGAGCCATCGACTCTCGTCTTTGTACATAAATTTGTCAATGTATATATCTTTTATGATCAATATAATAAAGTCAGCATCCCTGGAATTCAGGGCCTTTGTTGTTTCATTTCTATGTAGATGATTCTTTTTATTTGGTCATAAGGTCACTTGGGGGCTGTTGGTGTGTAACACCCCGGATATGACTTTCCCAATATGTATTCCAACTCTTGCCGTTTCCGGCCTTAAGTTATTTTATTTTCTCGGGTTTGGGTTTTTGTCTCCGTGTGTTTTTATCGTTGTCATGCATCTCATATCATGTCATCATGTGCATCGCATTTGCATACGTGTTCATCTCATGCATTCGAGCATTTTCCCCGTTGTCCGTTTTGCATTCCGGCGCTCCGTTCTCCTCCGGTGGTCATTTCTACCTTTCTTTCGTGTGTGGGGATTAAAAATTTCCGGATTGGACGGAGACTTGCCAAGCGGCCTTGGTTTACTACTAGTAGACCGCCTGGCAAGTTTCGTGCCATTTGGACTTCGTTTGATACTCCAACGGTTAACCGAGGGACCGAAAAGGCCTCGTGTGTGTTGCAGCCCAACACCCCTCCAAGTTGTCCCAAAACCCACATAAACCTTCTCCATCACCTAGAGTGTTCGATCACGATCGCGTGGCTGAAAACCGCACCTCATTTGGACTCTCCTAGCTCCCTCTATGCCTATATATAGACCCCTCATTCCAAATCTTGGATCCCCTCCCCGAAACCCTAAAAATATCCCAGATCCGCCGCACGGGACCTGTCCGGCCCGCGCCGGACAACGTCCGCCGGCAACCGCAGCCAACCGGGAGGCACCACGTGTCGCCGCACTCCCACCTCCGCCGCCCCGCTCGGGCCCGAGGCCGGCCCCCGCGGCCCGCCTCTCCGCCACCGACGCCCGCGGGAGACTGCGCCCCCGCCACCGTCCTCCTCCCGTCCGGCGCCGCCGCCCGCCATCTCCGGCTGCCCGGACCTCCGCCGCCCCGCCGCACAAGGCCGCGCCTCCGGCCGCCCCTCGCCGCCGACGCCAGCCGCGCCGCCCCGCGCCCGGACCTCCTCCGGCAAGCCTCCCCGCAGCCCCGGCGTCCTCTTCCTCCGGCGAGCCCGCGACGAACTCCGGCGAGCTCGACGAACTCCAGTCGACGAACCTCAGGAAACGTGCCCCGGATCTCAAATCTGGAATTCAAACCCTAGGGTTGACCTTTTTTCTCCCAAGTCTGCAGATTAATTGCTCCTGTTAATCATGCTATATCTCCTCATCCGTAGCTCCGTTTTGGGTAGCATATCAAAATGTTCGTCTTAGAGAGTACATAATTTCATTCCATTGCATCATTTTCATTTGAGTTCATCTTGATGCCCGAAATGCTGTTAGAAGAGTGCTACTTGAGATAAATGTTAGATCTGCTGCTCCATTTTGATATTTGTCATTTTTGCCATGATTATTGTGTGCATGATATGCCCATGAGTTCTACATATGTTTTGTTAAGGGTTTTGCCATCTTTCCAGGGGTGCAATCCATGTATTTTCGTGATGTGTGTGGTGACTAGCACAAGCTTGCGAAGTGAGGCACTTGGTAATGCTGATTTCAGGGACTTAGCTTCTCCACTAAGTCCTTGAGCTGTTTATCTCATGTGGCCATATGTTCATGTTGTTTCCTAGTGATCCGTGCCTCTTTTGTGGATGATCAGTAAGGATGTTTTGTTAATCTTGTAGTGCTCTATACATCCATGTATTTGTTTGCAATTATGGAGCACCCTAGCTTGAGTCAATCGAGCTCTACTTTTGTCATTTCGTGAATCTGGACAGATTGTCTACTTGTTAGCGATTTTGCCGATGATGTTGTAGTTGATCCGTGCTTGCTATGGTATTGTTCTTGCCATGTCTAGCTTGCATTTTGTGTATTCTTGATGGGTGTACGCTTAGATTGTCATGACATGCTCTGTAGTGAGTGCTTCGAGCTCGTAAACATGCCTACTTGAAATCTGTTTTCAGCATGCTCCAGTTTTCACTAAGTCTGAGAACTGATTATGTTTTTGCCATGTTCACATGCTTGCAATTGTATTTTCTGATCCCTTTTGGCTCAAGGTCACTAAGGGACTTTTGTTAAGATCCTTGAGTAGCTCCATGCCATGCTTTACTATGCCATGTTCAGGCCCTGTAGCATATAGTTTTGTTGCTCCGAAGTGTGCTACCTGATCTGAAATTCCAGACAAGTGTTAATTTCACAAAGTCTGAAATCTGTTTACCTTATGCATTTTTGCCATGCTTGTTTGAACCTGTTAATGGATGAATTGGCCGTGGCTCAGTGCTAGACTTTTGTTAATTTTCTTGAATGGATTCCTTCCATGTATTTTTTATGCCATGTTTGTGTGCTGTAGCATGTTCACCTAGTTGCATTTAGATGGCTACTTGCTGTAAATCACAGAACGTGGTCATATTTGAATTGCTTGCCATTTCCAAACTGTAACTCCGATTCCGGCGTTCTTTGTATCGTTTTCAAGCGATTTCATCTCATCTTTCCAGTGGCACACTTGGATTTCCAAGTTGAGGCAAGGTTCATGCATTCCCTGTCACATCTTGCATATGCATCCCGCATCGCATCCCGCATAGCATACCATCTTTGCATCATATTGTTTGAGCTTTGCACGTGGTTGATTGTGTTCCGTTTGCTTGTTTGTCTTGTTTGGGTAGAGCCGGGAGACGAGTTCTCTTACGAGGAGCCTGTTGAGTTTGCTTTCGAGGATCCAGTCAACTCTGACAACTTTGCAGGCAAGATGATCATACCCTCGAAATCACTACTATCTTTGCTATGCTAGATTGCTCGCTCTTTTGCTATGCCAATGCTACGATGCCTACCACTTTCTTTCAAACCTCCCAAATTGCCATGTCAAACCTCTAACCCACCATGTCCTAGCAAACCCTTGATTGGCTATGTTACCGCTCTGCTCAGCCTCTCTTATAGCGTTGCTAGTTGCAGGTGAAGATTGGAGGCCGTTCCTTGTTGGAACATTATTTACTTGTTGGGATATCATTATATTGCCATGTTATCTTAATGCATCTATATACTTGGTAAAGGGTGGAAGGCTCGGCCTCTCGCCTAGTGTTTTGTTCCACTCTTGCCGCCCTAGTTTCCGTCATATCGGTGTTATGTTCCCGGATTTTGCGTTCCTTACGCGGTTGGGTTATAATGGGAACCCCTTGATAGTTCGCCTTGATTAAAGCTTTTCCAGCAATGCCCAACCTTGGTTTTACCATTTGCCACCTAGCCTCTTTTTCCCTTGGGTTTCCGGAGCCCGAGGGTCATCTTATTTTAAACCCCCCCCCCCCGGGCCAGTGCTCCTCTGAGTGTTGGTCCAACCTAGAGCCCCTTGCAGCGCCACCTCGGGGAAACTCGAGGGCTGGTTTTAGTTGTACGGATTGCTTATCCGATTGTGCCCTGAGAATGACATATGTGCAGCTCCTATCGGGATTTTTCGGCACATTCGGGCGGTGTTGCTGGATTTGTTTTAACCTGTCGAAGTGTCTTGAAGAACCGAGATACCAAATCTGATCGGAACGTCTCGGGAGGAGGTCTATTCCTTCGTTGACCGTGAGAGCTTGTCATGGGCTAAGTTGGGACTCCCCTGCAGGGATTTGAACTTTCGAAAGCCGTGCCCGCGGTTATGGGCAGATGGGAATTTGTTAATGTCTGGTTGTAGATAACTTGAACCTTAACTTAATTAAAATGAATCAACAGTGTGAGTTACCATGATGGCCTCTTCTCGGCGGAGTCCGGGAAGTGGACATGGTGTTGGAGTATTGCTTGTCACAGGTTTGCCCTCTTTAGTTATGCGTTCGCGCTTTGCCTTCTCTTCTCGCTCTCTTTTGCGAACAGGATAGCCACCATATATGCTAGTCGCTTGCTGCAGCTCCACATATTTACCTTGCCATACCTTTTAAGCTCAAATAGTCTTGATCGCGAGGGTGCGAGATTGCTGAGTCCCTGTGACTCATAGATTACTATTAAACCAGATGCGTCGCCTGATGATTCCGCTCCAGGTGACGCGCTCGAGCTCAAGTGGGAGTTCGACGAGGACTCTCAACGATACTATGTTTCATTTCCTGATGATCAGTAGTGGTGCCTAGTTGGGGGTGATCGGGACCGTGTCGCATGTTGGGTTATCTTTTATTTTGGCGCCATAGTCGGGCCATGAGTGTTTGGATGATGTAATGTTATTTATGTATCTTGATTGACGTGGCGAGTGTAAGCCAACTATGTTATCTCCCCTTTATTATTTATATTACATGGGATGTTGTGAAGATTGCCTAACTTGCGACATATGCCTTCAATGCGATTATGCCTCTAATTCGTGCCTCGACACGTGGGAGATATAGTCGCATCGAGGGTGTTACATGGTGTCAAAACCGGCGGATCTCAGGTGGGGGTCACAAACTGTGCTTCTAAGGTCGATGGTAACAGGAGACAAGGGACACAATGTTTACCTAGGTTCGGGCCCTCTCTATGGAGGTAATACCCTACTTCCTGCTTGATTGATCTTGATGAATATGAGTATTACAAGAGTTGATCTACCACGAGATTGTAATGGCTAAACCCTAAAAGTCTAGCCTGTCTGACTATGATTATGAGGATATATCTCTACGTACCTAGCCCTCCAATTTATATAGACACCGGAGGGATCTAAGGTTACATAAGGTTAGTTACAGAGAAAAGAATCTTTATATTCGGACGCCAAGCTTGCCTTCCACGTCAAGGAGAGTCCCATCCAGACATGGGTAGAGTCCTCGGTCTTTGTATCTTCACAGCCCATCAGTCTGGCCCATGTCTAATAGGTCAGACGCCCAAGGACGCCTTAGTCCAGGACTCCCTCAGTAGCCCCTGAACCAGGCTTCAATGACGAGGTGTCCGACGCGCAGATTGTCTTCGGCATTGCAAGGCGGGTTCCCCTTTCCGAATACTCCAAGATATTCTTCGGACGCAATGTAAGTGTCCGCATCTGCAACACAAGTACCACGCACAACCGCAGAGAATATAATATTGCACGAGTCCAATCCGCTCACAACTTTTTGTAATGTGACATCACGTCTGCTTGGTCATCATTTCGAACCATTTTTCGTCTGCAGTTCCACGTTTCGAGATGCAGTTTTCATAGGCACGTCTTGTCGAAGCAGAGATCATGTCCCCTTATTGCGAGATTCTCATCAATACGAGCGTGGGTAATCTAACCGTGCCGTTTACACAGCCCTTGGGAACATGCGAGTTTTAAGGCGAGTGGGGAGGCGCTTGATATTCACTGCCTTTATAAGGAGATAAGGATTCCCTTTTCTTCACCCACGCCTTCTCTCTTTCTTTGCCCTTCCATTCTCGAGCTCCAACGCCCAAGTCCTCATTCTTTCCGCCTCAAGGAAGCACTCAACCATGTCTGGATCTGTAGGGCAAGATAAGTAGATGGCCTCCTCCGTTAGGGAGAAGGACATCACCAGGCTTCGGGAGGCCTGGTATCTGGCGAAAGAAATCGCCCACCAGCTTCCAGCCAAGGGGCAAATCGTCCCCACCCCGAAGTCCAAAGAGAGGGTGGTGTTCATCCCTCATTTCGTCCACGGGTTAGGGTTTTGTCTCCACCCTTTCGTCCGCGGGCTTATGTTCTATTACCGGCTAGACTTCCATGACCTAGCCCCGCGTTCTTTCCTCAACATCTCGGCATTCATTGTCGTGTGTGAGGCCTTCCTCCGCATCCAACCCCACTTCGGACTGTGACTCAAGATTTTCAATGTGAAGCCGAAGGTGGTGGATGGCCAGCACACAGAGTGCGAAGGCGCCATGGTGAGAAAGCTGCCCAATGTCACATGGCCCAAAGGTACTTTTGTGCAGACCATCAAGGAGTGGCAGAAATTTTGGTTCTATATCACAGAGCTCTGCGACGCCACCTGGGATGCGTCTTCTGAGTTCAAGTTTGGAGCTCCAATGTGGCTCACCTCCTGGATAGAGAAGGGCCCAAACTGGTTTTCGTCGGACAAGCTGATAGCACTGCAAACGCGCACTCAAAGAATGGTGGATAAAAACATCAAGCTCGTCGACGTAATCCAGGTGATGCTGGTTCGCCGGATCCTCCCATGCCAAAGCCGAAGCTGCCCATTATGGGAATTTGACCCGAAGAAGCACCAAACCTTGGAAAGGCTCTTCGGAACCACTCACGAAGATGCCTGGAAGTTGCTCTTTAAGGGCAACGAGGCACCGCCAGCCATAGACTCAGACTGCAGGCACGATATTACCCATTCTGCCAATGCAGTAAGCCTTTCACGTCTCCAGACGCATCCTTTACTTGCTAGTTTCAAGGAGGATATCTAAACTTTTTTTCCATGTATGGACAGAAAAGGCGGAGCGGATTCAATGTTCGGCTCCGCTGCCCGAGGAACCAATCATCCCGCTCCTGGCGAAGATGCTGGTGCCATCGCCCCATAAGGCGCCGGAGAAGAAGGCCAAGAAGAAGGCCAAGGGGGTCCGGAGTAGCCCCCGTAGCAACGGAGCTTTGGACGTGTCGTCCGAAGACAAGACTCACTCCTCCACTGCCGAAGACGATGACGAGGAGGAGGAAGAAAGCACCTCTCCCCCTGATGGGGGGGGGAAGAAGAGGGTGGCCTCCACAAATCTGGAGGCCGAGGCGCCCAAGAGGGGGAAGGGTCCCCTTGTGGATAACTCCGTGTGGGACATCGTCAGTAACTACTAAAACAAGCCTCTGGCCGCGTCGTAACTACTAAAAACCTGCATATGCCCATGCATCCGGCCTCTTGTGCTTCATAATATTAATATGTTAATTTATGCCATTGTAGTCCGGCCCACGATAGCTCCCTGCGATCCTCATCAAGAGGTTCGTTGGATTCGAGGGCGATGGCCAGCGAGTCACCGCCGGCCGGTCACTCTCCCACGGCCAAGGGCGACAACGAGGTGCTATCCCAAAGGACCTTCCCAGACCAGGGAGAGGTTTAGGAGGCCGCCTGGGTGACGCCAGAGGGCGAAACCTCGGCTGCCAGACACATGGGGGGCAGACTCCCATGGCGACTGGGGATGGGGGCTTTGCTCAGTTCGGCCCCCGGCCGAATACAAGTCCGGAGACCTATACGGCTCCGGAATTCGGCGAGGAACCGCCTTCGAAAGAAGGGGGTGTGCCTATTCCACCGATGACCTCTGTCCAACCAGAGGCACTGGATAATCTGCTGGAAGCGCTACGAGGCACTTCCATTGTGGATGAACACCCTATCCTTATGGGTACGTTTATTGAGAGGGTTCAGTCTATCAAGAGTGGACTAACCGAAGCCTGCAGCAGCCTGCTGACAGGATTTGAGGTAAGCGACACAAAAAGGAAAATCCCAATATAGACAGTAGCCCCTGAGACACTGTCCGGTGTTCGGAAAGAAGGGTCGGACTGTTGGAGATATGCCCTAGAGGCAATCATGTATGATGATATTTCCTATGTGTTTATGAATAAAGATAGTCCTTGGACATTATGAATTATGTGTATCGACAAGTACGTGACTTGTTTGTGGGACTATGCATTATATGATGACTACCCTAAAAGGTCCCTAGTCGAAAGGGATGTGTGGATGCGCAGCCAACTAGACTAGCATATGACACGGTCGATGGCTTGGTCTCACTAGCCATGGAGCATTGGATGCTAACCGGCTAATATGGACTTGGAAGGATCTGGTCGGATTCGACGTAGTCGGATCCGAGTCGAGATAAGGTCCGAGTCAGACGAACCCAACTATGAGACGCAGCGATATGTCATCTGTGAGTCTCGAGTATAACATATGTTTTATGTCCTAAGACCTGAGCTGACACATGTACAAACGCTACTCCGTAACTGGGTAGTTATAAAGGTAGGTTTCGGGTTTGTCCAGAACCACGCTGCGAGATGTGGTCGAGCAAGATGAGATTTGCCCCTCCGATCAGGAGAGATATACTCTGGGCCCCTCCTGTGATCCGAACAGGATAAGCATGGCCATGCGACAAGGATTATGAGATAATCCAGTTTGTGGTCGGCATCACTGGAACGAGAAAGAGGTCGGGCTAGCACAAGGATGACATAGTCGCCTTGAGCCCAACAACATATATCGTGTGGCAAAAGGAATGGAAGTATGATGTACAGGTTCGCCTAACCAGCTTCATAGTCTGTTTGGTGTTTGGCATGCCTTGCTAGAGGCCGCTACCAACTGTGCAGTTTGGAGGTGATCCCAACTGCGACCAAGCTGGCTTGAACCTAAGGGGTCGTGATACCACTTGATATGATGCGAGGGTGTCCCGATCTTTCGATGAGATGATAACTATCGATTTGGTGGAGATGACTTTGACGATCCGACTACAAACGTGCACGACGTTGCGCCTTAGCAATCGCTAAACCAATCTCCTGAGGTTACTGACGATGCCGGAAGCACGGTCAGCCTGGCCACGAAGGTCTATTCCTGCAAGCAATCGAAGAACGAGCAAGAATATGATAAAGCAATCTGAATATTGCAAATATATATGAGGTATTGATAATGGTGGGGATCCGTAAGTGGTCTTGGTCTGGTCGTTGGACACAAACGAAATACACGAAGTTGCAATGGCTAACTTTTAACTAAACAAATCCCCAGGAAAAGCTAATAGATGGATCTACTTATATAGGAGCAAGGGGTGGCGGCCAAGGAGGTGGGAGGACGTCCCAAGGCAGCCTAAAACTAAATCTAGGTCGTACAAGGCCAATGGGCCCAAGTGGAGGTGATGTAACACCTTTGGACTTGTAGTTTGACTCGGATTCTACTGCAGCATCAGATTGTTTCGTCCACAACTCAACGCTCCGGACGAATTTGAAGGTGATTCCAATTGGGTTGGAAAGTGCACGAAATCTAGTTTCCAACAAAAAAGAATCACCCAATTCGGAGTCCGTATGAAAAACTTGTGTGCGTTTTGAGTCAGGTATGTCTGTGCAGTCCGAATCTGAATCCAGAACGTGAGAGACTTGGACTCTATCTTCTCTTGGGCCAAAAGTGACGTGAGAGAACTTTTTGGACAGCAAATAAACATCTCTTTCTTCCTTATCTTCATATGTGGATTGTACAAATGTCCCATACACCTGCAATTAGACAAAACACAAAAGTGTGTGAAGTATTTTTGTTCTGGATAACACAAATAGATTATTGAATAGTTTGCACTAGAAATCACCTGAAAAATATGCATATATGCAATATTTTTGGTCATATCCAAGGTAGTCATGTCCTCATCATCCTCCCCTTCTTGAAAATAAAGCCGTCCTCGGCGTTGCTTAATCTGAAATGTGGCTAACAAAAGAGACAAGGTGTACATGTTGTATATGTATATGTCATCAATTTTTACTTCCCTTGATTTTTGCATATATGACACATGAATAGATGAGTAACTTGCATAGTTCATAAAATCTAAAGCCAAAAAATTAGCACAAGTAGAAGGCATGAAAATATTGCAACTCAGTTTGCACATATAAGTGAAGCTCTTATTCATTTCAAAAGATTGACAATGTTCATCATTAAACCATCCCAACATTGGTGAATAAACCTTACTTGCATCAAATTTACATGCTACAACATGCTTAAATAAGCAAACATGCAATAAGTCATTCAACACAGAATCATCACCAAGATTAGAGGTCATATCAAAATGATTAAACATTGGTTCTTTTGCATCAATAGTTAATTCAATGGGTGCACTCAAAATTGTTGGTATTTCAGTTGTTTGATCACATGGCAAAGTCAAATTATCAACGTAGTCCTCTAAAATAGGTGGTGTGATCAAAGTAGTGGGTAGCTCATCAGATGGTGCATTCAAATTGACAAGGCATTCATCATTCTCATGTAGAGATGGAAGATCAGTACCTTTGTCATTACCTCTTATGATCAACTCAGATGATGTAGCCACTCTCGGGGGCGATGTGTCACATGGTGGAGGTGATGTAGTCCTGACAACAACGGATGTGGTTGTCATAGTATGCCTAGTAGTTGAAGGAACAATCATATCAACTCTTGGAATGTGCACCGTGCGCTTGTTCTCCTCGTGGCCAACACGTTGTTTTATTTCCTGTTTAGCTTTGCAAGCAAGATGAAACAAATGGTCCATAGGATAACACTCTTCATGAATTAGTATCTCTTGAATATCACGGTTTAATCCTCCCCAAAATCTATCCATAAAATCATCTTCACTTTCTTCTAAAGAGGAATGCAACAAGGTAGTTTGTAAATTATCATAATATTTTGTTACAGTTTCACTACCTTGTTTTAAGTGTTGCAACTTTTTAATCATGTGACGAGTATAATAAGCAGGGACGAAAGTATGTCGCATGGCAAGTTTCAAATCATCCCAAGTAGTAGGTATATAATCAGGGTGTAACCGACAATATTCACTCCACCAAACCAAAGCATAACCAGTGAAAGAACAAACCGCAACCTTAAACTTTTTATGTTCATCGAAATTATGGGAAGCAAATATGTTTTTTATGTCGAACTCCCATTCAATATATAAAGCAGGTTTAAAACGGCCATTAAATGGTGGTATAGATACATTAACCTGATCATGTGCATTTGGATGTTTGTGCACCTCTCGTGACGGTTGTGGTATTTGCAAAGGTGGTGGCACGTCTCCCGCGATCGACAAAGCCCATGAATTGACTCTGGATCCTGTCATGATTAGTACAACAAGAAACAAAACCCAAAAATAATGTTCCTATAACTACTAGGATGTGGTGGTAAAACGCTCACAGTAAAGCAAATATCAATGTCTTACAAGTTCTTACCATGCAGCAGGCGGTGATCGGCAACCACCGGTGTCAAGTAACTCCGAATATTGAGTAAAGCGATTGCCAGGGAAGCGTACGTATACACGGTGTAGAAATATGTGGAGCTGGGTTGGCTATATATGGTAGCAAAAGATTAGCAATAATCAATTCAAAGATGCAATGTTGAATAAACGTTCAACGACGGTACTGTGCTGGTCCTAGGCTAGACCGGACTAGAGACGCGAGCCTAGAACACTAATGAGGTCACGGCATAGCACAACTAGCATCAATGAAGGATACTAAGTAGCTCTTGACAGCAAGATATAAGTGAAGATCACAACGGCAGTGAAGATAATGATGAAAAACAGCTGCCAAGCAGGATATACAACAACTCTCTCTCCAACTTTTCTCTTGAAAAGTTTGAGCCAATTTTCTAATAAATTATTTCACAGAATGCTACTAACTCAAGCTTTCCAATGCAAAAAGAATCACTCAATTCCGAGTTAATATGAGGAGTCAAAGAATTCTAAAACTGGCCTGAAAAATTGGAACAAGCTGTGTTCACGAACTTCGGAGGCCAAAAAGACCTATTTAGAAGCCGATTTTGAGGTGTCAAATATTGAACTTGCTTCTGCAACTATTTAGATGCGGCTCGTTGCTAGCTTCAATTTGATTACTCACGGAGTCAAAACGGACTTCGTATGAGGAAGATACACCTGTTTTACTGAACAGTGCGCAAAACAGATTCCAATCCGAATTCAGGTACGAGATTGATTCTAGATAGATCCGATTTTTTTTCTTCTCTCTTTTTTTTCTCACGTTTTTTCTTCTCTCTCTTTTTCTTTTTTTATTCCTTTTTGCTCTTTTTTTCCTCTATCTTTTTTTCTCCCTCTTTCCAAGACAAACTAGATAAGATAGAGATTGGATCACGCAAAGATGTGAATGACCTCAACTATGATTATCACAATGAACAGTGTGTAGCACGTGATGGAAATTAATGGATGGGATGGTGGACAGTGGAAGGGATAATGATGCAGCGGTGGCGTGACTAATGTGAACAGAACTCGAAACTCTAAAAGAACTAGACACTAAGACCAGCAACTGACACGACGATGCAACCGATAATTCAACTATGCAAGCAATGAATAAAAAATTGCAAAGGCTCAGACTGGCTTGGATAAAGGATGAATAGATCTAACTTTTTTTGGCTTTTTTTGGGACTATAGGTATGAAGAACAGATGCAATCTAAACTATGAAAAACTGAAAAATCTCACCGAGCAACCTGAAAACTGATACCACTTGATAGAGGCGGGGTGTCCCGATCTTTCGATGAGATGATAACTATCGATTTGGTGGAGACGACTTTGACGATCCGACTACAAACGTGCACGACGTTGCGCCTTAGCAATCGCTAAACCAATCTCCTGAGGTTACTGACGATGCTGGAAGCACGGTCAGCCTGACCACGAAGGTCTATTCCTGCAAGCAATCGAAGAACGAGCAAGAATATGATAAAGCAATCTGAATATTGCAAATATATATGAAGTATTGATAATGGTGGGGATCCGGAAGCGGTCTTGGTCTGGTCGTTGGACACAAACGAAGTACACGAAGTTGCAATGGCTAACTTTTAACTAAACAAATCCTAAGGAAAAGCTACTAGATGGATCTACTTATATAGGAGCAACGGGTGGCGGCCAAGGAGGTGGGAGGACGTCCCAAGGCAGCCTAAAACTAAATCTAGGTCGTACAAGGTCAATGGGCCCAAGTGGAGGTGATGTAACACCTTTGGACTTGTAGTTTGACTCAGATTCTGCTGCAGCATCAGATTGTTTCGTCCACAACTTAACGCTCCGGACGAATTTTAAGGTGATTCCAATTGGGTTGGAAAGTGCACGAAATCTAGTTTCCAACAAAAAAAGAATCACCCAATTCGGAGTCCGTATGAAAAACTTGTGTGCGTTTTGAGTCAGGTGTGTCTGTGCAGTCCGAATCTGAATCCAGAACGTGAGAGACCTGGACTCTATCTTCTCTTGGACCAAAAGTGACGTGAGAGAACTTTTTGGACAGCAAATAAACATCTCTTTCTTCCTTATCTTCATATGTGGATTGTACAAATGTCCCATACACCTGCAATTAGACAAAACACAAAAGTGTGTGAAGTATTTTTGTTCTGGATAATATAAATAGATTATTGAATAGTTTGCACTAGAAATCACCTGACAAATATGCATATATGCAATACTTTTGGTCATATCAAAGGTAGTCATGTCCTCATCATCCTCCCCTTCTTGAAAATAAAGCCGTCCTCGGCGTTGCTTAATCTGAAATGTGGCTAACAAAAGAGACAAGGTGTACATGTTGTATATGTATATGTCATCCATTTTTACTTCCCTTGATTTTTGCATATATGACACATGAATAGATGAGTAACTTGCATAGTTCATAAAATATAAAGCCAAAAAATTAGCACAAGAAGTAGAAGGCATGAAAATATTGCAACTCAGTTTGCACATATAAGTGAAGCTCTTATTCATTTCAAAAGATTGACAATGTTCATCATTAAACCATCCCAACATTGATGAATAAACCTTACTTGCATCAAATTTACATGCTACAACATGCTTAAATAAGCAAACATGCAATAAGTCATTCAACACAGAATCATCACCAAGATTAGAGGTCATATCAAAATGATTAAACATTGGTTCTTTTGCATCAATAGTTAATTCAATGGGTGCACTCAAAATTGAGTTGAATGACTTATTATCCGTCAAAATCAACCCTATCTCTTGTTTCCCCACACATACGGACTCTAAAAATAGCCTATACTTATGTATTTCGAAATTACATGGGCCTGGCCCAATAATAAGGTGTCGCAGCACCTAAAATAGCCTCAGGACGAAACTTATGAAGTGGCATCTTGTATATTTCGTCCAAGGCTTCATGCACCCATTATGGTGGCTTCAAAGTCCTGAAATCATCACTTGTAACTCCGTTCTTGTTTCCCTTGCGCATGCCATCATCTCCATGCTTGTTCTTGCTCCAATGTTCATCCTTCTCCAAGCTAGGCCCTTCATTTGTAAGCAAAACAAATGTATCCAATTTAGGCAGCATCATATTCTCATGAACATTAGAATCATTACCAAGAAACGAAAGTACCTGGTAATTTAGTTGGCGTGCACGAGCTCTAGTAATTGGTCCAGTATGTATAGCAGCAGGGGCTATGGGTGTAACAATTGTATTGATGTCCTCATCATCCTCCCCTTCTTGAAATGAAGTCGTCCTCGACGGAAGTTCATCTTCCTCACCCAAATAAGGCTTCAAATCTGCAATGTTAAAAGTGGGACTAACCCCAAAATCTGCAGGCAGCTCAAGTTTATATGCATTATCATTTATTTTCTCTAACACCTTAAAGGGACCATCAGCACGTGGCATTAGCTTTGATTTGCGCAAATCAGGAAATCTATCCTTGCGCAAATGTAACCAAACAAGATCTCCAGGTGCAAACACAACATGTTTTCTACCCTTATCTCCAGCAAGTTTATATTTAGCATTCATACGCTCAATGTTTTCCTTAGTTAACTCATGCATTTTTAAAATCAATTCAGCACGTTGTTTAGCATCAAAATTAACCTTCTCCGAAGATGGAAGAGGCAACAAATCAATAGGTGCACGAGGTAGGAAACCATACACAACTTCAAAAGGGCACATCTTAGTAGTAGAATGCAATGAACGATTATAAGAAAATTCAATATGAGGCAAGCATTCCTCCCACATTTTCTTATTATTCTTCAAAACAGCCCTAAGCATAGTAGACAACGTTCTATTGACTACTTCAGTTTGTCCATCAGTTTGGGGGTGACAAGTAGTACTAAAAAGCAGTTTAGTCCCCAACTTAGCCCATAAACATCTTGATAGAGGCAAAGGTGTCCCGTCTTTCGATGAGATGATGGATATCGCTTTGGTGGAAGTCGACTTTGACGATCCGACTACGAACGTGCGAGGACGTCGCGCCTTAGCAATCGCTAAACCAACTCCGAGAGGTTATTGACCACGCCGGAGCACGATCAACCTGACCACGAGGGTCTGTTTCCTGCGAGCAAACGAAGAACAAGCAAGAAACTGAGATTGCAATCTGGATATTGCGAATATAAGATGAAAGCTTTATTGATCAAGGTGGGGTTCTGTGACGCCTTTGTCTGGTCGTTGAACACAAACGAAGTACGCGAAGTTGCAGCTATGGCGAACTTTTAATCTAAACAAAACCCAAAGTCTAAACGATGCCCTAAGGGCTGTATATATGGAGGAAGAGGGGGGAATTTAGTGGCCCTTGGTGGAGGGGTCCGAAATCAACCCTATCTCTTGTTTCCCCACACATACGGACTCTAAAAATAGCCTATACTTATGTATTTCGAAATTACATGGGCCTGGCCCAATAATAAGGTGACGCAGCACCTAAAATAGCCTCGGGACGAAATTTATGAAGTGGCATCTTGTATATTTCGTCCAAGGCTTCATGCACCCATTATGGTGGCTTCAAAGTCCTGAAATCATCACTTGTAACTCCGTTCTTGTTCCCCTTGCGCATGCCATCATCTCCATGCTTGTTCTTGCTCCAATGTTCATCCTTCTCCAAGCTAGGCCCTTCATTTGTAAGCAAAACAAATGTATCCAATTTAGGCAGCATCATATTCTCATGAACATTAGAATCATTACCAAGAAAGGAAAGTACCTGGTAATTTAGTTGGCGTGCACGAGCTCTAGTAATTGGTCCAGTATGTATAGCAGCAGGGGCTGTGGGTGTAACAATTGTATTGATGCCCTCATCATCCTCCCCTTCTTGAAATGAAGTCGTCCTCGACGGAAGTTCATCTTCCTCACCCAAATAAGGCTTCAAATCTGCAATGTTAAAAGTGGGACTAACCCCAAAATCTGCAGGCAGCTCAAGTTTATATGCATTATCATTTATTTTCTCTAACACCTTAAAGGGACCATCAGCACGTGGCAATAGCTTTGATTTGCGCAAATCAGGAAATCTATCCTTACGCAAATGTAACCAAACAAGATCTCCAGGTGCAAACACAACATGTTTTCTACCCTTATCTCCAGCAAGTTTATATTTAGCATTCATACGCTCAATGTTTTCCTTAGTTAACTCATGCATTTTTAAAATCAATTCAGCACGTTGTTTAGCATCAAAATTAACCTTCTCCGAAGATGGAAGAGGCAACAAATCAATAGGTGCACGAGGTAGGAAACCATACACAACTTCAAAAGGGCACATCTTAGTAGTGGAATGCAATGAACGATTATAAGCAAATTCAATATGAGGCAAGCATTCCTCCCACATTTTCTTATTATTCTTCAAAACAGCCCTAAGCATAGTAGACAACGTTCTATTGACTACTTCAGTTTGTCCATCAGTTTGGGGGTGACAAGTAGTACTAAAAAGCACTTTTGTCCCCAACTTAGCCCATAAACATCTCCAAAAGTGGCTAAGAAATTTAGTATCACGATCTGAAACAATAGTATTTGGCACACCATGCAAGCGAATAATTTCACGAAAGAACAAATCAGCAACATTAACAGCATCATCGCTTTTATGACATGGTATAAAGTGTGCCATTTTCGAGAATCTATCCACGACAACAAATATGCTATCCCTCCCCTTCTTTGTTCGAGGTAAACCTAAAACAAAGTCCATAGATATATCCTCCCAAGGAACACTAGGTACAGGCAAAGGCATATATAAACCATGAGGATTGAGTCGTGACTTAGCTTTTTGACATGTAGTGCAGCGAGCAATAAAACGCTCAACATCCCGTCTCATCTTTGGCCAAAAGAAATGTGTAGCAAGTACGTCCTCCGTCTTCTTCATGCCAAAGTGTCCCATTAATCCTCCTCCATGCGCCTCCTGCAACAACAAAAGACGAACGGAGCTAGCTGGAATGCATAGCTTGTTAGCACGAAACACAAATCCATCGTTAACAACAAACTTGTTCCACATTCTTCCTTCTTTACAATTATGCATTACATCTTTAAAATCAGCATCATGCACATATTGATCTGTGATGGTCTCCAAACCAAATATTTTGAAGTCAAGTTGTGAAAGCATAGTATAGCGACGAGACAATGCATCAGCAATAACATTTTCTTTTCCCTTCTTGTGTTTAATGACATAAGGGAAAGTCTCAATGAATTCAACCCATTTAGCATGTCTACGATTCAGTTTAGCTTGACTTTTAATATGTTTCAAAGATTCATGATCAGAATGTATAACAAATTCTTTGGGCCATAAATAATGTTGCCATGTTTCTAAAGTCCGAACAAGAGCATATAATTCTTTATCATAAGTAGAATAATTCAGACTAGGCCCACTCAATTTTTCAGAAAAGTATGCAACAGGTTTGCCATCTTGTAATAACACACCTCCTAATCCAATTCCACTGGCATCACATTCAAGCTCAAAAGTCTTATTAAAATCAGGAAGTTGGAGTAAAGGAGCATGTGTCAACTTATCTTTCAATACCGTGAAGGCTTCTTCCTGTGCGGTACCCCAAAGAAAAGGCACATCTTTCTTTGTAAGCTCATTGAGAGGTGCAGCAATGGTGCTAAAATCTCTCACAAAACGCCTATAGAATCCAGCGAGGCCAAGAAAACTCCTCACTTGTGTGACCATTTTGGGCTGCGGCCAACTCTCAATAGCTTCAATCTTGGCTTTATCAACTTCAATTCCCTGTGGAGTAACAACATAGCCAAGAAAAGATACTCGGTCGGTGCAAAAGGTGCACTTCCCAAGGTTACCGAACAAACGTGCATCACGTAGAGCAATAAAAACATCACGTAAATGTTCCAAATGTTCTTCCAAAGATCTGCTATAAATCAATATGTCATCAAAGTAAACTACCACAAATCGTCCAATGAAAGCACGTAAAACTTCGTTCATTAATCTCATGAAAGTACTAGGTGCATTAGTTAACCCAAAAGGCATGACTAACCACTGATATAATCCAAACTTAGTTTTAAATGCTGTTTTCCATTCATCTCCCAATTTCATACGAATTTGATGGTAGCCACTACGCAAATCAACTTTGGAGAATATTGTAGAGCCACTCAATTCATCAAGCATATCATCTAGCCTAGGAATAGGATGACGATAACGAATAGTAATATTATTAATGCCTCTACAATCAACACACATACGTGATGTACCATCCTTTTTCGGCACTAGAATAATAGGAACAGCACAAGGACTAAGGGATTCGCGTATATAACCTTTGTCGAGAAGCTCTTGTACTTGACGCATAATCTCCTTCGTCTCCTCTGGATTGGTACGGTATGGTGCACGGTTTGGCAGTGAAGCACCGGGAATTAAGTCAATCTGATGCTCAATCCCTCGAATAGGCGGTAATCCGGGTGGCACGTCTTGTGGAAAAACGTCAGCGAACTCCTGCAAAATGTTAGTGACAGCAGGAGGCAAAGAGGAAGGCACGTCCTCGAATGAAAATAATGCCTCTTTGCACACAAAAGCATAGCAAACAGATTTGCTGAAATCTAGCTCATCAATATCAGATTTGGTGGCAAATAAACATGCACTTTTCAATTTAATTTCAGAAGCAACACTAGATGGTTTATTATTAGGCTTCATTTGTTGCTCAAATTCTTTTGCCACAATCTGATTTTCACTCTTATTCTTCTCCTGTTGTGCTTTATTAGCTCTATTAATATCATCTTTCAAAATGGAATCAGGAGTCATAGGAAGCAAAGTAATATTTTTATCCTTATGAACAAGAGTATAGTGATTGTTTCTACCATGGTGTACAGAATTTTTATCAAATTGCCATGGTCTACCAAGTAATAAGGAACATGCTTGCATAGGTACCACATCACAATCAACATAATCAACATATGTAGAGATACTAAAATGCACACGAACAGTACGTGTTACCTTAACCTTGCCGCTGTTGTTGAACCATTGGATGTAGTAAGGATGTGGATGTGGTCTTGTGGTGAGAGAAAGCTTCTCCACTATCTCCATGCTAGAGGCAAAGGTGTCCCGTCTTTCGATGAGATGATGGATATCGCTTTGGTGGAAGTCGACTTTGACGATCCGACTACGAACGTGCGAGGACGTCGCGCCTTAGCAATCGCTAAACCAACTCCGAGAGGTTATTGACCACGCCGGAGCACGATCAACCTGACCACGAGGGTCTGTTTCCTGCGAGCAAACGAAGAACAAGCAAGAAACTGAGATTGCAATCTGGATATTGCGAATATAAGATGAAAGCTTTATTGATCAAGGTGGGGTTCTGTGACGCCTTTGTCTGGTCGTTGAACACAAACGAAGTACGCGAAGTTGCAGCTATGGCGAACTTTTAATCTAAACAAAACCCGAAGTCTAAACGATGCCCTAAGGGCTGTATATATGGAGGAAGAGGGGGGAATTTCGTGGCCCTTGGTGGAGGGGTCCGAAATCAACCCTATCTCTTGTTTCCCCACACATACGGACTCTAAAAATAGCCTATACTTATGTATTTCGAAATTACATGGGCCTGGCCCAATAATAAGGTGTCGCAGCACCTAAAATAGCCTCAGGACGAAACTTATGAAGTGGCATCTTGTATATTTCATCCAAGGCTTCATGCACCCATTATGGTGGCTTCAAAGTCCTGAAATCATCACTTGTAACTCCGTTCTTGTTTCCCTTGCGCATGCCATCATCTCCATGCTTGTTCTTGCTCCAATGTTCATCCTTCTCCAAGCTAGGCCCTTCATTTGTAAGCAAAACAAATGTATCCAATTTAGGCAGCATCATATTCTCATGAACATTAGAATCATTACCAAGAAACGAAAGTACCTGGTAATTTAGTTGGCGTGCACGAGCTCTAGTAATTGGTCCAGTATGTATAGCAGCAGGGGCTGTGGGTGTAACAATTGTATTGATGTCCTCATCATCCTCCCCTTCTTGAAATGAAGTCGTCCTCGACGGAAGTTCATCTTGCTCACCCAAATAAGGCTTCAAATCTGCAATGTTAAAAGTGGGACTAACCCCAAAATCTGCAGGCAGCTCAAGTTTATATGCATTATCATTTATTTTCTCTAACACCTTAAAGGGACCATCAGCACGTGGCATTAACTTTGATTTGCGCAAATCAGGAAATCTATCCTTACGCAAATGTAACCAAACAAGATCTCCAGGTGCAAACACAACATGTTTTCTACCCTTATCTCCAGCAAGTTTATATTTAGCATTCATGCGCTTAATGTTTTCCTTAGTTAACTCATGCATTTTTAAAATCAATTCAGCACGTTGTTTAGCATCAAAATTAACCTTCTCCGAAGATGGAAGAGGCAACAAATCAATAGGTGCACGAGGTAGGAAACCATACACAACTTCAAAAGGGCACATCTTAGTAGTAGAATGCAATGAACGATTATAAGCAAATTCAATATGAGGCAAGCATTCCTCCCACATTTTCTTATTATTCTTCAAAACAGCCCTAAGCATAGTAGACAACGTTCTATTGACTACTTCAGTTTGTCCATCAGTTTGGGGGTGACAAGTAGTACTAAAAAGTAGTTTAGTCCCCAACTTAGCCCATAAACATCTCCAAAAGTGGCTAAGAAATTTAGTATCACGATCTGAAACAATAGTATTTGGCACACCATGCAAGCGAATAATTTCACGAAAGAAAAATCAGCAACATTAACAGCATCATCGCTTCAATCTTGGCTTTATCAACTTCAATTCCCTGTGGAGTAACAACATAGCCAAGAAAAGATACTCGGTCGGTGCAAAAGGTGCACTTCCCAAGGTTACCAAACAAACGTGCATCACGTAGAGCAATAAAAACAGCACGTAAATGTTCCAAATGTTCTTCCAAAGATCTGCTATAAATCAATATGTCATCAAAGTAAACTACCACAAATCGTCCAATGAAAGCACGTAAAACTTCGTTCATTAATCTCATGAAAGTACTAGGTGCATTAGTTAACCCAAAAGGCATGACTAACCACTCATATAATCCAAACTTAGTTTTAAATGCTGTTTTCCATTCATCTCCCAATTTCATACGAATTTGATGGTAGCCACTACGCAAATCAACTTTGGAGAATATTGTAGAGCCACTCAATTCATCAAGCATATCATCTAGCCTAGGAATAGGATGACGATAACGAATAGTAATACTATTAATGCCTCTACAATCAACACACATACGTGATGTACCATCCTTTTTCGGCACTAGAATAATAGGAACAGCACAAGGACTAAGGGATTCGCGTATATAACCTTTGTCGAGAAGCTCTTGTACTTGACGCATAATCTCCTTCGTCTCCTCTGGATTGGTACGGTGTGGTGCACGGTTTGGCAGTGAAGCACCGGGAATTAAGTCAATCTGATGCTCAATCCCTCGAATAGGCGGTAATCCCGGTGGCACGTCTTGTGGAAAAACGTCAGCGAACTCCTGCAAAATGTTAGTTACAGCAGGAGGCAAAGAGGAAGGCACGTCCTCGAATGAAAATAATGCCTCTTTGCACACAAAAGCATAGCAAACAGATTTGCTGAAATCTAGCTCATCAATATCAGATTTGGTGGCAAATAAACATGCACTTTTCAATTTAATTTCAGAAGCAACACTAGATGGTTTATTATTAGGCTTCATTTGTTGCTCAAATTCTTTTGCCACAATCTGATTTTCACCCTTATTCTTCTCCTGTTGTGCTTTATTAGCTCTATTAATATCATCTTTCAAAATGGAATCAGGAGTCATAGGAAGCAAAGTAATATTTTTATCCTTATGAACAAGAGTATAGTGATTGTTTCTACCATGGTGTACAGAATTTTTATCAAATTGCCATGGTCTACCAAGTAATAAGGAACATGCTTGCATAGGTACCACATCACAATCAACATAATCAGCATATGTAGAGATACTAAAATGCACACGAACAGTACGTGTTACCTTAACCTTGCCGCTGTTGTTGAACCATTGGATGTAGTAAGGATGTGGATGTGGTCTTGTGGTGAGAGAAAGCTTCTCCACCATCTCCATGCTAGCCAAGTTGTTGCAGCTCCCTCCGTTTATTATGACGCGCACAGAACGTTCCTTCACAACTCCCTTGGTATGGAACAAATTGTGCCTCTGATTTTGCTCAGCTTGTGTGACCTGCACACTCAAAACACGTTGAGCAACTAAACATTCATACCTGTCAGCGTCTTCAGGAGCCATGTATTGCGTCTCATGATCAGAATCATCTCCACCATGTTCTTCACGTGTAATAAGAGCCAATGTCTCCTCATCATAGTCACTAGCGGACTCATATCCACCATCCGCGGTAGCAATCATCACACGCGGAGATTTGCATTCCCTCGCATAATGACCTCCTCCCTTACAACGACGACAAATAATATCACTTGTGTGCCCTGTTGATGCCATGGAAGAAGAAGAACGCTGTGCAGGCCCCGCAGGTGCGCTCTTGGCAGATAATGGTGGTTGTGCCTGTTTTCTTGTATCACGGCTGGAGGTGGCATCAGATGGAGGTGCTGGTGCAGTTGAAGTAGAAGATGCACGTGGTGTCCATGATGAAGGTCGGCCTGCAGAAAAGTTAGTTCGCCCTAATGCTTGTCGATCCTGCACTTCACGTTCAGCTTTACAAGCAAGATGGAATAAACGAGTGATATTAGTATACTCCTTATAATCTAGAATGGTCTGAATCTCTCTATTTAATCCACCCAGAAAACATGCAAGCATAGTGATAGAGGCGGAGGTGTCCCGTCTTTCGATGAGATGGTGGATTTCGCTTTGGTGGAAGTCGACTTTGACGATCCGACTACGAATGTGTGAGGACGTCGCGCCTTAGCAATCGCTAAACCAACTCCGAGAGGTTATTGACCACGCCGGAGCACGATCAACCTGACCACGAGGGTCTGTTTCCTGCGAGCAAACGAAGAACAAGCAAGAAACTAAGATTGCAATCTGGATATTGCGAATATAAGATGAAAGCTTTATTGATCAAGGTGGGGTTCTGTGACGCTTTTGTCTGGTCGTTGAACACAAACGAAGTACGCGAAGTTGCAGCTACGGCGAACTTTTAATCTAAACAAAACCCAAAGTCTAAACGATGCCCTAAGGGCTGTATATATGGAGGAAGAGGGGGGAATTTCGTGGCCCTTGGTGGAGGAGTCCGAAATCAACCCTATCTCTTGTTTCCCCACACATACGGACTCTAAAAATAGCCTATACTTATGTATTTCGAAATTACATGGGCCTGGCCCAATAATAAGGTGACGCAGCACCTAAAATAGCCTCGGGACGAAATTTATGAAGTGGCATCTTGTATATTTCGTCCAAGGCTTCATGCACCCATTATGGTGGCTTCAAAGTCCTGAAATCATCACTTGTAACTCCGTTCTTGTTCCCCTTGCGTATGCCATCATCTCCATGATTGTTCTTGCTCCAATGTTCATCCTTCTCCAAGCTAGGCACTTCATTTGTAAGCAAAACAAATGTATCCAATTTAGGCAGCATCATATTCTCATGAACATTAGAATCATTACCAAGAAACGAAAGTACCTGGTAATTTAGTTGGCGTGCACGAGCTCTAGTAATTGGTCCAGTATGTATAGCAGCAGGGGCTGTGGGTGTAACAATTGTATTGATGTCCTCATCATCCTCCCCTTCTTGAAATGACGTCGTCCTCGACGAAAGTCCATCTTCCTCACCCAAATAAGGCTTCAAATCTGCAATGTTAAAACTGGGACTAACCCCAAAATCTGCAGGCAGCTCAAGTTTATATGCATTATCATTTATTTTCTCTAACACCTTAAAGGGACCATCAGCACGTGGCATTAGCTTTGATTTGCGCAAATCAGGAAATCTATCCTTACGCAAATGTAACCAAACAAGATCTCCAGGTGCAAACACAACATGTTTTCTACCCTTATCTCCAGCAAGTTTATATTTAGCATTCATACGCTCAATGTTTTCCTTAGTTAACTCATGCATTTTTAAAATCAATTCAGCACGTTGTTTAGCATCAAAATTAACCTTCTCCGAAGATGGAAGAGGCAACAAATCAATAGGTGCACGAGGTAGGAAACCATACACAACTTCAAAAGGGCACATCTTAGTAGTGGAATGCAATGAACGATTATAAGCAAATTCAATATGAGGCAAGCATTCCTCCCACATTTTCTTATTATTCTTCAAAACAGCCCTAAGCATAGTAGACAACGTTCTATTGACTACTTCAGTTTGTCCATCAGTTTGGGGGTGACAAGTAGTACTAAAAAGCACTTTTGTCCCCAACTTAGCCCATAAACATCTCCAAAAGTGGCTAAGAAATTTAGTATCACGATCTGAAACAATAGTATTTGGCACACCATGCAAGCGAATAATTTCACGAAAGAACAAATCAGCAACATTAACAGCATCATCGCTTTTATGACATGGTATAAAGTGTGCCATTTTCGAGAATCTATCCACGACAACAAATATGCTATCCCTCCCCTTCTTTGTTCGAGGTAAACCTAAAACAAAGTCCATAGATATATCCTCCCAAGGAACACTAGGTACAGGCAAAGGCATATATAAACCATGAGGATTGAGTCGTGACTTAGCTTTTTGACATGTAGTGCAGCGAGCAATAAAACGCTCAACATCCCGTCTCATCTTTGGCCAAAAGAAATGTGTAGCAAGTACGTCCTCCGTCTTCTTCACGCCAAAGTGTCCCATTAATCCTCCTCCATGCGCCTCCTGCAACAACAAAAGACGAACGGAGCTAGCTGGAATGCATAGCTTGTTAGCACGAAACACAAATCCATCGTTGACAACAAACTTGTTCCACATTCTTCCTTCTTTACAATTCTGCATTACATCTTTAAAATCAGCATCATGCACATATTGATCTTTGATGGTCTCCAAACCAAATATTTTGAAGTCAAGTTGTGAAAGCATAGTATAGCGACGAGACAATGCATCAGCAATAACATTTTCTTTTCCCTTCTTGTGTTTAATGACATAAGGGAAAGTCTCAATGAATTCAACCCATTTAGCATGTCTACGATTCAGTTTAGCTTGACTTTTAATATGTTTCAAAGATTCATGATCAGAATGTATAACAAATTCTTTGGGCCATAAATAATGTTGCCATGTTTCTAAAGTCCGAACAAGAGCATATAATTCTTTATCATAAGTAGAATAATTCAGACTAGGCCCACTCAATTTTTCAGAAAAGTATGCAATGGGTTTGCCATCTTGTAATAACACACCTCCTAATCCAATTCCACTAGCATCACATTCAAGCTCAAAAGTCTTATTAAAATCAGGAAGTTGGAGTAAAGGAGCATGTGTCAACTTATCTTTCAATACGGAGAAGGCTTCTTCCTGTGCGGTACCCCAAAGAAAAGGCACATATTTCTTTGTAAGCTCATTGAGAGGTGCAGCAATGGTGCTGAAATCTCTCACAAAACGCCTATAGAATCCAGCGAGGCCAAGAAAACTCCTCACGTGTGTGACCGTTTTGGGCTGCGGCCAACTCTCAATAGCTTCAATCTTGGCTTTATCAACTTCAATTCCCTGTGGAGTAACAACATAGCCAAGAAAAGATACTCGGTCGGTGCAAAAGGTGCACTTCCCAAGGTTACCAAACAAACGTGCATCACGTAGAGCAATAAAAACAGCACGTAAATGTTCCAAATGTTCTTCCAAAGATCTGCTATAAATCAATATGTCATCAAAGTAAACTACCACAAATCGTCCAATGAAAGCACGTAAAACTTCGTTCATTAATCTCATGAAAGTACTAGGTTCATTAGTTAACCCAAAAGGCATGACTAACCACTCATATAATCCAAACTTAGTTTTAAATGCTGTTTTCCATTCATCTCCCAATTTCATACGAATTTGATGGTAGCCACTACGCAAATCAACTTTGGAGAATATTGTAGAGCCACTCAATTCATCAAGCATATCATCTAGCCTAGGAATAGGATGACGATAACGAATAGTAATATTATTAATGCCTCTACAATCAACACACATATGTGATGTACCATCCTTTTTCGGCACTAGAATAATAGGAACAGCACAAGGACTAAGGGATTCGCGTATATAACCTTTGTTGAGAAGCTCTTGTACTTGACGCATAATCTCCTTCGTCTCCTCTGGATTGGTACGGTATGGTGCACGGTTTGGCAGTGAAGCACCGGGAATTAAGTCAATCTGATGCTCAATCCCTCGAATAGGCGGTAATCCCGGTGGCACGTCTTGTGGAAAAACGTCAGCGAACTCCTGCAAAATGTTAGTGACAGCAGGAGGCAAAGAGGAAGGCACGTCCTCGAATGAAAATAATGCCTCTTTGCACAGAAAAGCATAGCAAACAGATTTGCTGAAATCTAGCTCATCAATATCAGATTTGGTGGCAAATAAACATGTACTTTTCAATTTAATTTCAGAAGCAACACTAGATGGTTTATTATTAGGCTTCATTTGTTTCTCAAATTCTTTTGCCACAATCTGATTTTCACTCTTATTCTTCTCCTGTTGTGCTTTATTAGCTCTATTAATATCATCTTTCAAATTTTTTTTTCCTGTTCAGCTTTGCAAGCAAGATGAAACAAATGGTCCATAGGATAACACTCTTCATGAATTAGTATCTCTTGAATATCACGGTTTAATCCTCCCCAAAATCTATCCATAAAATCATCTTCACTTTCTTCTAAAGAGGAATGCAACAAGGTAGTTTGTAAATCATCATAATATTTTGTTACAGTTTCACTACCTTGTTTTAAGTGTTGCAACTTCTTAATCATGTCACGAGTATAATAAGCAGGGACGAAAGTATGTCGCATGGCAAGTTTCAAATCATCCCAAGTAGTAGGTAGATAATCAGGGTGTAACCAACAATATTCACTCCACCAAACCAAAGCATAACCAGTGAAAGAACCAACCGCAACCTTAACCTTGTTATGTTCATTGAAATTATGGGAAGCAAATATATTTTTTATGTCGAACTCCCATTCAATATATAAAGCAGGTTTAAAACGACCATTAAATGGTGGTATAGATACATTAACCTGATCATGTGCATTTGGATGTTTGTGCACCTCTCGTGACGGTTGTAGTATTTGCAAAGGTGGTGGCACGTCTCCCGCGATCGACAAAGCCCATGAATTGACTCTGGATCCTGTCATGATTAGTAGAACAAGAAACAAAACCCAAAAATAATGTTCCTATAACTACTAGGATGTGGTGGTAAAACGCTCACAGTAAAGCAAATATCAATGTCTTACAAGTTCTTACCATGCAGCAGGCGGTGATCGGCAACCAGCGGTGTCAAGTAACTCCGAATATTGAGTAAAGCGATTGCCAGGGGAGCGTACGTATACACGGTGTAGAAATATGTGGCGCTGGGTTGGCTATATATGGTAGCAAAAGATTAGCAATAATCAATTCAAAGATGCAATGTTGAATAAACGCTCAACGACGGTACTGTGCTGGTCCTAGGCTAGACCGTACTAGAGACGCGAGCCTAGAACACTAATGAGGTCACGGCGTAGCACAACTAGCATCAATGAAGGATACTAAGTAGCTCTTGACAGCAAGATATAAGTGAATATCAGAACGGCAGTAAAGATAATGATGTGAAACAACAGCCAAGCTGTTTTACTGAACAATGCACAAAACAGATTCCAATCCGAATTCAACTACGAGATTGAGTCTAAAAAGATCCGAATTTTGTTTTTTTCTCTTTTTTTTCTCGCACTTTTTTTTCTTTCTCTCCTTTTTTTCTCTGACTTTTTTTTTCTCTTTTTTTTCTCTCGTTTTTTTTTCTCTCTTTTTTTCTCCCTCTTTCCAAAACAAACTAGATAAGATGCAGATTGGATCAAGTGAAGATGTGAACGATCTCAACTATTATTATGACAATGAATGGTGGGTAGCACGTGGTGGAAATTGATGGATGGGTGGTGGACAGCGGAAGGGATAACGATGCAGTGGCGACGTGACTAATGTGAACAGAACTCAAAACTCTAAACGAACTAGACACTAAGACCAGCAACTCGACACGACGATGCAACCGATAATTCAACTATGCAAGGAATGAAAAGAAAATTGCAAAGGCTCAGACTGGCTTGGACCAAGGATGAATAGATCTAACTCTTTTTTGTGGCTTTTTCTTGGACAATAGGTAAGAAAATAAATCTAATCTATGAAAACTGGAAATTCTCACCGAGCAACCTGAAAACTGATACCACTTGATAGAGGCGAGGGTCCCGATCTTTCGATGAGATGATAACTATCGATTTGGTGGAGACGACATTGACGATCCGACTACAAACGTGCACGACGTTGCGCCTTAGCAATCGCTAAACCAATCTCCTGAGGTTACTGACAATGCTGGAAGCACGGTCAGCCTGACCACGAAGGTCTATTCCTGCAAGCAATCGAAGAACGAGCAAGAATATGATAAAGCAATCTGAATATTGCAAATATATATATGAAGTATTGATAATGGTGGGGATCCGGAAGCGGTCTTGGTCTGGTCGTTGGACACAAACGAAGTACACGAAGTTGCAATGGCTAACTTTTAACTAAACAAATCCCCAGGAAAAGCTACTAGATGGATCTACTTATATAGGAGCAAGGGGTGGAGGCCAAGGAGGTGGGAGGACGTCCCAAGGCAGCCTAAAACTAAATCTAGGTCGTACAAGGCCAATGGGCCCAAGTGGAGGTGATGTAACACCTTTGGACTTGTAGTTTGACTCGGATTCTGCTGCAGCATCAGATTGTTTCGTCCGAGGACACTGGTCAGATGTGATCTGAGCTGTATTCGGATTGTGGCCGAGTAGACTTATGGGCTTTAGGGTCCGTGCGAGGCCCAAGTGTTGATACCACGACGGACGCCAATATAAAGTGGAGGTGCCGTGCAGTCACGCGATTGATCGCTTCGGCGCTGTCTAGGGTTTGCATGTGTTGCGAATAGACACCTCCACTCACCGCCGGTTGGGTGATCGGACCTAGTAGTCCGCCGCACGACTTTCCTCCTGCACGTGCGGATACTATTAGAGGCGATGCACTTGCGCCGCTCCGGCGAACCTGTACGTGGGAACTAACTACCAGCTGTGCGAGGAAGATCGGACGAGGAGGATACGATCCACGCGGATGCGCTGCCCCAACTCTTCTTCCGCAGCATGGCACTGCGCATCTAGTGGTAACGAACTGTGATCCATCTCCCATAGCATGTTCTTGGTTGTTCTGCGTGTAGGAAAATTTTAATTTGCAGTCAACGCATCCTACCGTAGAACCCAACACGGACAGAGGATCAATTTATTTCGCAGGAAACTAACTAAATATGTCTTATATGAATAGGCAGGCGTCGTTGCTGGCCGCGACCTCACACACTGCCGAAGTCTCTGGACTAAAGCAGAGACTGGAGCGGGCTGAGGAGGAGCTCGGGCAAGCGAGGAAGCAGCTAGAAGACAAGCAAGGTATGTGTTAACTAGCTTTATATTCGGAAAGAATAAATAATGCATATTGACCGTAGTGCCAGGATATATGTAGGAGCGGCGACCGAGGTCGAGGTCCTTAAATAGGCCCTGGCCGAGGCCGAGGAGAAAGCTGCTGAGGAAAAAGCCCCCCGTGAGAAGAACGAGGCTAGGCTTGATGAGGGCTAGCAAGAGCTCCAGGATGCAGTGAAGAAATGTGAATCCTTGGAGCGCGACGTTTTGGCTCGAGAGACCAAACTCTCTAAGGCCCGCCAAATTGCGGAAGAGGCCCGGGTTGAGGTCCAGGGCGCCATCCAGGAGATCCAGGAGGCCAAGAAAATCACGGCGGGTAAGGCGTTTAGTATGCAAAGCAAGTATGTGAAGAAGAGGTATCTCTTAATAACCAGGATTCGAAGTTCGCCAGGGGCGTTTGCAGATCTGCCATGGAGTGTGTCTGACGCTGCGGAGTTCTTCCGAGCCGAAGAAGGGAGCTCAATGGAGAAGCTGTTCTGGTCGCAATATCTTGCGCCAGAACATCTAGTGCCCTGTAGCGATCAGCTAAAACAGTTGGTCGAGCTGCATAGGGTGGCCGAACTGGCCTTAAAGGATGCAATAATCTGGCTGTGGCCTGCCGAAGCTATACCAGGCAACTACTTCGGGCTTGTGAAGCGGCTGGTGAATTCCTGCCCTCGGCTGGACGTCGTCAAGCCGTCGATCTACATCGAAGGTGCTCTCATGTCCTTCGCCCTCGTCAAGGTGTGGTGGGCGAAGATGGACACCGTCAAGCTTATGATCGGGGGACCGCCGGAGGGCAAGGTGCACCGCACGCCCGAGCGGTATTTTGAAGACGTCCTGGAGGGGTCTCGTATTGTGGCGACGCAATGTGTGCAAGACATTATTTTCGAATGAATACATTCATGTTGTCTCTGCCTTGTATGATGAAACAAAGTTGTTATGTAATATAATGTTTGTTATTTAAAAAATTCACCTCCTGTGCGGCCATGTTGTGTGAAATCTGAGAGTTGGCCAGTCGTTGGCTTCTTCCCCCATGTAGGTAGTACGGGGGTGTTCGGGATGTAATCTAAACACTTTTGATCCAATTGTTTGGTCCTTGAAGGATGTGTTTAGTGCGACGAACCAGGCAATCGGACTATGCGGCTTTAGCACCCTCACTTAGCCATAGGAGTTTGACAATAAAAATATAGGCGCAACCCCTAGTATCCGTACTAGGATGCTGTAAACACCTGATCGAGTAAGTACCGATCCCTCGCATAACGCGGAAAAAATCTCTAAAGATTTGAGACCTCCTAAGAGCTGACCGGCTCTCGCCGCATCATGACAGTCAGTTTTCGGCTTTCTCTACTGAGGTGCTCATCCGGGTAAACCAGGACACAATCGCAGTAGTTCTCCCTTTACTACTCTAGCCGATATAACGGAACGTAAGGTAGCAAGCACAGGAGCCGGGCAACCCAACTATTGACCAAAGACATGATTCGGAGCCAATGCATATAGTGCTAAATTCGGGGTGCCAAACTATACTGTAAAAAGTGTTCAGGATTTGTTGCCGTGTTGTGGGGCGCTATGAAGCCCCTGGCAAATTGAAACGTACCAAAGTGTACGGGTGCTATTTGATAAAGTTATCAAAAAAGAAAAAGAAGAAAGGGTAGTAAGCTAGAGCCGTAAAATTTGGGCCGCAAACTGTTTCCACTATAATTTCATTAGTGCGTTAAAGCACATTTATACAAGTAGTGAAATAAGCAGAATGCTATTTAATATGCCTTAACCAAGGGAGAGTTGCGTGTTGGTCCTCAAAAACAGGTAAAGGGATCGTTAAAGAAACCACCTAAAAATTCCCCAGTACATCCATGCTTCTTATCGTCTTGGTGTATTTATCATTCGAAAAGAACCGATGGTCAAGCCATCAGGGAAGGCCTGTGAAAAAGAAACCTGAAAAGGAGAAAAAAGGAAATAGTGAAAGTATGTGTGTCCGGGGGCGGTCGAGCCGTATTATGGATTACAAGCTAGTTATGCCTCCATCTATGCCCATGGTATTTTGAGTGCATAGTTATGTATGCGCGGTACAGATGCCGCCGCTTGATCGGGGCTGGGACGGAGGCCGAATTGCTAGTCGAGCTCTTGACGAGCCGAGCTATACTGCTACAGAATAGTCCGGACTCTTTTGACAGTGTCCGGGAGCTTGGCCGCTGAATTAAGGTTCTGCTTGAAAATGCTGCTCCGTACTTCTGCTGCTAAGGCAGCGGTGTGCTCCTTAGTTGATGTAGGGTAGAACCCTAATCGGCCGATCTTTCACGAAAGGGGCGGATCCCGTGATGAAAATGAAGTACACGAGGGGGAAAACAAGGAGAATCAGGAGGGGAAACACGAGAGAAACACTAAAACCAACAAGAATGATCACACATGTGCTAGATCCTCGAAACACAAAGAGAGATACAAGATCCACGATCAACAAGGGACAATACAAAGGGTAACCGGTTCTTCTCTGTGAGGAGGTCTTGATGTCTTCTCCGTGAGGAGGTCTTGGATCCAAGGTGGATCTTCTCCGTAGAGGGGCTGCGGTCTCTCTCGTGGAGTAGATCCGATAAGGATGAGCGAAGCTCTATCTCTCAAATGAGCTATCACAACGCTAACCCTAACTAGGAGGAGGGGGAGTAGTATATATAGTCTAAGCCACGAAGGGGTAAGTGGGAAAGAGGATACATGGGCCTCGGGCCCTGTCCATGCACGCAGGCAGGTGCCGGATGTCTGGGCTGGGGGCCGGATGTCCGGCTGTTCGCGAGACGCCGGATGTCCGGTTGGCGGGGGCCGAATCTGTTCTTCTCTGGAATGGCGTCGTCGGATGTTCGGGCATTGCTGAGGCGCTGGATGTCCGAGTAGGCGCCGGATGTCCGGCCACTGAAGCTCTTGGCCTTCTATTGGTGCAGCTCCTGGGCGGCTGCATAGGCGCCGGATGTCCGGGCGCTGTAGTGTCAGTAGCTCCGTCTTCTTCCATCGTTGCTTCCAGGCTTCCCTCACGGATGGTGTAGTTGTTCCTTGGCGATTGCACTCCTCCTCGTCGTCCGTAGTGTTCGGACAATACCTATGCATGCGCACGAGCGGAGTGTCAAGTAGTATACCATCCTCGAACGGGTCAAGTGAGCACGTGTAAAGGAGATGATTCACCTTTGGGTATGTCATGTAGATGTCGCACGTGTCACTCGCCAAACAGACTCTTGATATGGTGATGTCCATAGGATGCTCTGCATCATCAGTGCGGAGGGAACTTTCCGTGTTTCCATTAAGGGTTATGATACCGCTTGGTCTGGGCATCTTCAGCTTGAGGTAAGCATAATGTGACACCGCGCTGAATCGAGCAAATGTGGTTCGTCCAAGCAGTGTGTGATAGCCACTGCGAAAGGGGACGATATCGAAGATTAACTCCTCACTTCGGAAGTTGTCCGGAGATCCAACGACAAACTATAGTGTGATTGAGCCCATACAGCGGGCCTCTACACCTGGTATGACTCCTTTAAAGGTAGTCTTTGTGGACTTGATCCGTGATGGATTAATGCCCATTTTGCACACTCACTACAAGAAACATGTTAATCTGTGATTGATTCCTGGTGACGTTCTATAAATTCGTCATGGAAACCGTCACCGACCAGCAAGATGTGCTTGGGCCCAAAAAGGGTAGCCCCTTAATGACGGACGTGGAGGTATCGTCACGAAAACCGTCATCGATCGACCAACTGGGCCTAGCCGGGCCTAGCTTCCCCCCTTCATACACCCTCTGTAACAACACGAATTGCTCCTGCTAATGTGGCATAGTCATATGAGTTACATTGTAATTTGAATTTGCAAAACTTCAAAAAAAAAATTCAAGGATCCTAATCAAATTAGATGGAACCAAACTGAATGATGAAATATACTCATGTAGCATACAGACACGCGAGGCCAATATGAATCAAGCCTAGTACGATTCACCGGGCTAAGGGAAAAGACACCAAAATACGAAACTGGTTGAAGCAAAGCGCGCGAAGGAGAAAATATTCAAGTCATCTACGCGGCAAAGTCCAAATCAGAAGCGTGCGGAGTTAAATCTTTTCGACCCATTTAACTCCATAGCCCACGATCCTATTGGCCACATCCTCGCGCCTCTCCCTCGACCGCGAAAACCCTATCCACCTCCCCCAGAGCCGCCGACTCCTCTCCCTCTCACCTCCCGATTTAGATCCATGTCCAGCCTCCCTCCACGCGCGGCTGCCGATCTCCACCACCGCCGCGCCAACCATCTCCTGCTCCACCTCCGTCTCCCACCCTCTCTCGCTCCGCCACCACCCCCACCCTCTCCGGCTCCCCCTCCCCATGTGTAGCCTCCTCCGTTTCGTGATGGGGCGGCCGTAGCGGCGCTCCTAGATCTATGTCAAGGGCAGCCCCCTGCTCGTCGTCATGGGCGCGGTGGTCATGAGGAAAGTGGTTGAGGACGGCGAGATGGAAGTTGTAGCCTACCCGCTGCCCAGGACAAGGATGGATGCCCTGACGCTCCCCCTTCTTCACAATCTCGCGCTAGGAGAGGAGGTGGTGGCCACTGTTTTCTTCGGCACTCCTCGGCCTTATCCACATCGCCACAGGTGACCTCGCCAGACCACTCGCTGTGAAGGTGATAAGCCCTTTCACTCTCCATTAATTGAAAAATTATCCATTTAGGATGTCAGGATAGTGCTTTGCAGTGAAATAACTTTTGTGGCTGGGAATAATTGTTTCGAAAAGATAGCAAGATGATGTATTATGTTTCATCTTTTCCATAAATGTTGATGCGACTGATATTTTTTAATGTAGAGATTTATATTTACATCCTTTCTTCATCAACATGTACGTCTAATAAATATACGTGGGGTGCTTACATAGTTTCTGAGGTCGTGCTGTGTTTATGTGTGTCGATTTAGTTTACAGATACATCATTGAGATGGATAAAAGTATGATGTAGAGTATATATGAAACTGAAAAGATGGGATGCTTAAAGCTGGAATAAATCGTAGAGGGAATCCTATGCAGGAGTAACTATAGTGGATACTTCTACTAAATCAGAAGATTTATTTTTTTTCTCCATGGAATAGTTTGACTAAAGTTCTAATTATTATTCTGTAGGTGGAGGAGATAGCTGAAGTCGAGGGTGTTGTTGATGACATAAAAGGTGTTTATAAAATAGAGCCTTGTGAAGAACAAAGGATACAATACAGAAAGGTCAGTTGAAACTACTTCTGTAGTACAAAATAATTAGGTAGCACTACAAACTATGCACCCTTCTTTGTCCTGATGTTCCTATCCTTGAAGGATGTTGCCTCACACATGACAGTAGCTGCACAGCCTATGAACGATGTTCCCTCCCCAACAACGCCTTTGTGAGCATGCTCGCTGTTGGCGCTGTCATGGCAGAATTGTGCAATCATCGGCCATGCAGGTGTCGTGTGTATAGTAGTGCTGATCCTTAAATATCTTCGTTGTGCTTTTTGCATCTTATTAGTGTGTGTGCGCTTGTTTCCATTTTTTACTTAATTTATTGCTTGCTGCAACACCTAGTTCCTCCTAGTTCGATAGAGTTGTTTGTTTTGTTCATGGTGGATGCATGCTATGTAAAATCTCAAATGGTATTTTTATAGTTACATGTCTATTTTGACAAAATGCTGATTGCTAACATTTACTCTGCATACCAATTACTTTCTACCATTCCTGATTATTCTCTACTGCTCTGTACATTTTTATATGAGAAAACACCACCCACTCTGTACTCTACCAATCAGTTTTCTAGTTTGCTTGGAAGAAAAGAACCATTACTTGAAAACCAGCTATGAGATAGACTAGATCATTTAAGCTTGGTTGATAGATAAAATTCAATTCATGTTCTGGGACAAATGTACATTTTTTTATTCAGTGAAGAGTGTGTTTGTGCTGTCGGTGGCGACCTCCTCTGCCGCGCGCCGGCGGTGGCCGACTTGCACTGCGACCCTGGCCATTGAGCTGAACCTGATCCTGGTCCATGGTTAGTTAGGATGTTGGTGCTGTTTGGGCTCGATTAGCTCGATTTGATGTTGTTTTAGGCTTGAGAAAAGTTGTTCTGTTGTTGAAATGAGAGGGATAAGGTAGGTGCTGCAACTGTTGGCAATCGTGTATATGCAATGGTAGGTAACCAGAGAATGTGTTTCATTTGTATGTCCTCATGTTTAAAATTTGTGTCTGGAAGTTATTACTGGATCTACTATCCCAATAATTTTTATTTCCTAAATCTGATGGTAAATCTGGAAGTTGCATTGCATATATGTGTATTACGCCATACTAGTAAACTTCTAAAAAGCAAGTGGAGCTCAACCTTTATAATGCACTCTGCATTCTACAGATTATGCCATACTTATTTGCATGTCATGCTATATGAACAGGCACTATGGTTGTGATTGTGATGCTTGGAACGATGTTCCTCATGGTCCCAGTAATGTTGTTAGTATGGAAGAGGCATTGGATCCTTGTTGTCACATTCCTTGAGCTCTCGTTGATGGAGGATAAATGGAAATAAGTCATCATCTAGTGGAGACAAAGTAAGTTACAACCTCTTTGCTCTTCCTGTTCGTAATAAGAAGGAATCCTTACTCTAGTGTCACATTTACTTGTAGCTTTTAAATTTTTGATACACAATATATATGATGCTTCCATGCTTTTCAAGTTTTTTGCAATATTGTTTTTTTCTATATTGCACCCAGAACTGAATGATTGATTGTATCAGGCAGGTAACATTGTGAGTAGGCCTTTTGGCCTGTTTACTTTTTGATTGGATCAGGCGTTCATGTAAACATGATAGCTCCAACTCTTGTTTCAAGAGTAGTACGCCGAAACTGCATTTTAGTAAATAGGGGTTACTTCTCAAATCTAAGAAATTTAAAACCAATCCTCATTGCTGACTGGCAGTGTATATACAGTAATGGTATATGAAGATGAACTTGGCAAAAACTCAGCTTTTACCTTTGAAATATATGTACAGAATTTCCAGATCTAATCTGAAATGTCAATTAGGAAATGCTGAGCATTATCTTTGACCTTTCAAACAAAAAACCTACTGTATGGACAAACACAAATCATACTACTGTCCCTTGTTTAGAAATGCTGAGCATTATTTTGTTAGTGGGTTTATATGGCCTCAACTTCTGCTGCTATAGTACTTGAGTTTTGTGATGTGTGTTTGTTAGTCATTTGACTTTCATTTGGCACACTTCTCTCTGGTGACCGCTTTCTCTCTGAATCGTTAACCCTAAATTTTCTCTGAATTTCTTCTGTATCTTGTACACTACAGGATAACAAGTACGGACAAACTGCAGGGTACCAAGTAGAGACAAACCGCAGGGTACAAGTACAGACACTGTGGTATGTGGCCTTCTATGAAGATCTGATTCAGTTTAGATTTCCCCCCTAGGTCTTGGAGACATGATTTCTGTTACTATATTAATATATCAACATGTTCTATTTAGAGTTTTCTCCCTAGGCATTTCTTTTTCTATCCTTGTTGTCTCCTGCAGACCAGTGAATATGTATTCCAGAAATAAGTTTAATCTGAATCTATGAAGAAAATTACATTGTTACATTGTGGCAGTCCTACAGTAAGAATACAAAGGTTTAAACCTGTTTATTTGTGTACTATGCACATGTATTAGTCAGTCAATTTATTGTTGTTTTATACTAGATACTTTATTATTCTCATCTGTAGGCATTTCTCCTACTATATACTCATATCTACAAATGTCTAATGTTGTTGTGAATATGGTAGGTATGTTGCTGTCCATCAGAATCCTCCATGCCATATAGTTGCCATCAGGAGGGTTGACGACAAGAACACGAGTGACAACCTTTGTAGTTATATGATTTGTTGATGTAAATTGGATTGTACCGGTTCCTAATCCAATGGATGGTTGCATATTGAGTGATTTTGTCAATATAGGGTGTCTATTATCATTTCATGGAGGATATTATAAACTGCTAGGTTCTACATACCTATAGATGGTTGCATATTGAGTGATTTGTGTAACATATGGTACTTTGGAAATATTGTCCTCGTCCAAAATTGGCATTATGATTTACGGAACACATTATGCTAAAGGTGTATTTGATCAAAATTGGGCTGAATGTAATGGATGGGACCAAATTTAAATTGATCCTAAATCCATGACGGTTTCTGTGACGAAAAATAGTGTCCACGTAGGTAGCCATGTGGCATTGGTCCATGACGGACTGTTCTGTCACGGCCTAGTTTGGGCTTGGGCGGGCCTGAGGCAATTCCATGACGGCCAAGAACCATCATGGAAGCTACAATGTCAAATTGTGATGCGATATACATGACGGATCTCAAGTCCGTCAAGGATGGACATGCATGACAGTTTTTGGCTGATCTGTGACGGCTAAGGATTGTAATGTATTAACAGATTTCTTGTAGTGACTGTATCCTGAAAGAGCAGGTTGAGGTTGCTGCCACCGTCCATCAGGACTCACGTCAGGTGGAACCCATCGATTATTGGGTCCAGGACCTGTGCGGCTAAACCGCCATGACAGATACTGGTCGGATGATCCCGACGATCGAAAGTGGTCGTGCATGACGACCATGGATTAAATTTTGGGGCGACTGGCTCTATCACTGTAATGCCCTTGATGCGGCTATATCTCCCACGTGTCGAAGCACGACTTAGAGGCATAACCGCATTGAAAGCAATGTCCCAAGTGAGGTAATCTTCACACAACCCATGTAATACATAAGGGAAAGACATAGATAGTTGGCTTACAATCGTCACTTCACACAATTACATGAATAAAAGCATTACATCAATCAGATACAATCAAGGTCCGACTACGGAACCAAAATAAAAGAAGAACCCCAAATGCGACAAAGTCCCCGATCGACCCCAACTGGGCTCCACTACTGATAAACTAGAACGACATGTCACAAAGGATAAGATCTTCATCGAGCTCCTCCTTGAGCTTGGTTGCGTCATCTGCACGGTTCAACGGCACCTGCAAGCTGGTTTTGGAAGTATCTGTGAGCCACGGGGACTCAGCAATCTCGCACCCTCACGATCAAGACTATTTAAGCTTATAGGTAAGGTAAAGGTATGAGGTGGAGCTGCAGCAAGAGACTAGCATATATGGTGGCTAACATACGCAAATGAGAGCGAGAAGAGAAGGCAAAGCACGTTCGAGAATCTATGATCAAGAGGTGATCCTAGAACAACCTACGTCAAGCATAACTCCAACACCGTGTTCACTTCCCGGACTCCGCCGGAAAGAGACCATCACGGTTACACACATGGTTGATGTTTTTTAATTAAGGTCAACTTCAGGTTTTCTACAACCGGACATTAACAAATTCCCATCTGCCCATAACCGCGGGCACGGCTTTCGAAAGTTCAAAATCCCTGCAAGGGTGTCCCAACTTAGCCCATCACAAGCTCTCACGGTCAACGAAGGATATTCCTTCTAGCGGGAAGACCCGATCAGACTCGGAATCCCAGTTACAAGACATTTCGACAATGGTAAAACAAGACCAGCAAAGCCACCCAGATGTGCCGACAAATCCCGATAGGAGCTGCACATATCTCGTTCTCAGGGCACACCTGATGAGCAAGACGTCGGGTGGGCCAGCCCAGAGTTGCCCCTGGTAGCTCCGGACATCGCTCAGTTGGACCAACACTCAGAGGAGCACTGGCCCGGGGGGTTAAAATAAAGATGACCCTTGAGTCTGCAGAACCCAAGGGAAAGAAAAGACTAGGTGGCAAATGGTAAAACCAATGTTGGGCATTGCTGGAGGAGTTTTATTCAAGGCGAACTGTCAAGGGGTTCCCATTATAACCCAACCGCGTAAGGAACGCAAAATCCGGGAACATAACACCGGATAAGAGTGGAACAAAATACCAACAAGGAACAAAATACCAGGCATAAGGCCGAGCCTTCCACCCTTTACCAAGTATATAGATGCATTAATCAAATAAGAGATATTGTGATATCCCAACAAAATATCCATGTTCCAACAAGGAACAAAACTCCAATCTTCACCTGCAACTAACAACGCTATAAGAGGGGCTGAGCAAATCGGTAACATAGCCAAACAACAGTTTGCTAGGACAAGGTGGGTTAGAGGCTTGGGTTACAATATGGGAGGCATGATAATCAAGTGGTAGGTATCGCAGCATAGGCATAGCAAAAGAGCGAGCAACTAGCAAGCAAAGATAGAAGTGATTTTGAGGGTATGGTCATCTTGCCTGAGATCTCGCAAGGAAGAAGGACGAGTCCATGAAGAAGATAAACGGACGTAGTCGAACGGATCCTCACACACACGACGTTATCGGAACCAACCCGAAGAGGCAACACCGGAAAAAAGCAAACAACATAGTAAACAACCACCACATAATCATGGCACGATGTGCAAACAAGTATGATGCATGTCCGGTATTATGAGGCATGGCATGGGAAAATGCACAAGCAATCCTACAAATTAAGTGGAGCTCAATATGCAACTCCATTGTATATCGACGAAACACCACGTGACTTATTTAGTTCGATCTTGTTTATGTACCCAACAACATTAAATGTTGTTAAACATGGCAAGAGGGTGAAGCAAAATAAAACTACCTATCTAGTCAAGTTTAAATGAGGCCGGAAGCAACGAACAACAATTCCAGTAAGTCCCCATATGCATATATTAGGTGTGGTACTGTTCTGCCCTAAACACAATTTTAGAGTTATTAAACATGCAAAGTAAAGCCACCATGTTAAACTAGGCATTTTTCTACCCCATTTACATATAAAGATTATTAAAATCCGAGTTACGTTTATTTAGTTATGAATTAAATCATTTTACATGGCATAGGGGCAAATATATGCAAACAACATTTTAAACAGTTTAAACATGGATGAAAATTGGAAATTATTAAACTAGACAAAATTCTAAGCAAGTTTCATATATAAATCATTTTAATCCGATGCACGGTTTATGAGTTATTATATGCATGATCTAGATGGACTTTTCTACAATTCTGTTTAACTGGATAAAAGAACAAATTCGCAGACGCTGAAAAAAAACACACGCGGGCCAAAACTGGCAGGCCGGCCCAACAGGTAAAAAAACAAAAGGGAAACGCTGGGGTGTGGCCTCACCCATGGGCTTCGGCCCACAACGGCGAGGAGAGGGGCGCGCTGGGCCTCGCTGCAGGAAACGACCCACGCGGTCACGAGGAGGCCGGCCCGGTCTCATTGAATCGAGACGAACAGGGCAGCGGTTCGAGCTCCTGCTTGATGCAGAAAATGCAGAGGCCGGTGGCGGGGCATGGAGGTCGACGGCGATGGGGAACGCGGCGGCGCAGCAGATCCAGGAAGGCGAGAGGCGGAGGGACGCGGGTGCTGGGACTTGGCGAAGGGGAAGACCACGGCAGCGGCGGCTAACGATGCGACAGCAGGGCGATGCAGGAGTCGACGCGGTGCTGGACATGGCCGGAAGCAAAGGAGGCAAGCAGGGCGGCGGTGGTGGACTCGAGGCGTGATGAGCGGCGGCGGCGCTGGACCCTGCGAAGCCGGGGAGGTCCAGGGCGCAGGGATCCAGCGCGGTGGCCCGTCTGGTCTCGATCCGGGCGATGGAAGCAGCGGCGTGGGACTTGGCGATGGCGGCTTCCTCCTTGCGGTTCCTGCACGGACGTCCCTAGGAGAGAGAGAGAGAGCAATATTGAGCGAGAGGGACCGAGAGACGACAGGAGGAGGAGAACGAAGGGAAGGAGAGGGACGCGAGGGGCTAGCCTGGCAACGGCTCCGCTGCTGCTGCTGGACGACGACGAGGAGGCAAGAGCAGGGGGCCTCGGTTGCTGCTGCAGTTGACGTGCTCCGGCACGGGCGGAGCCATCAGTGAGGAGAAGAGAGGTGAGGTGCGCTCGGGAGCTATGCTGTTGCTGCAGCCTCGAGAAGAAAACAGAGGAGGAGCTCCTCTCTTGTGGGCTGGATCGAGGCAAGGAGGAGTTGGTGGCGAGCAATGGTTGGTGGGGAATGGATCCCGAGGGGGATTTGGTTGGCGACGGGACAAGCTCCCGAGTAACATGGGTGGCGGCGGCGGAAGGATTAGATGGATCGATGGGACAGGACTAGGGTTCCATCTATTTATATAACAACGAGAATTTTGGTTAGGGGTATTTGGTCCCTCCGATTTTAATCGGACGGTCGAGAAATAAAAGATAGGAAGACCAAATAGGAAAAAGGAGATGTTTTGTAGATGTTTGGGGATGATCCGGATCCAACGGTGGCGATAGTCCGGGTCGGGTGCGGGACAGCTTTTCTGACGCGCGCGCGAGGGGTTCCGCGGGCTGACGAGAGAGGTTAGGCAGGACCTGGCGGCGAGTGGTAGTGAGCTGTGTAGACGGTCTCGAGCTGAGAGAAGAGAAGAGAGGGAGGCCCGGCGACTGTTTCCGGAGACCGAAAACGTCCGACGTTAGACCGGCTATAATGCCGCTATAGTTTAACGGTTAGGCTATCAAACGAACTCCGAATGCGACGAAAATTGACAGGCGGTCTACCTACACTATAATAAGACCGCACGCGAACTTTCAACCCATTCCAAAAACATTTTCCGGCCACTTATAAAATACTGTTTTGGACATGCCGCGGGCGCGTGCAAGTGTGTCTGGGCTCAGAACGGACAACGGAAGGAACTGGGAAACCCGGACGGATGCAAGTTTTGAAAACATGATGATGCAATGCACATGATGACATGATAAGATGCGACATGCAAGCAAAAACAACGCACCAACAACGAATAACTGGAGGACACCTGGCACAACGGTCTCGGGGCGTCACAACACTCCACCACTACGAGAGGATCTCGTCCCGAGATCTAGAATGGCCCCGGAGGGACAACGGAAAAGAAAGAGAAGAGGTAAAACTAAGTTGCTCCTTTGACAAACGAGTGAAACCAAAGAACCTTGAAAAGGTTAAGCCATTTCGAGAAAATAATACAACGGAGACGAACAAAGTTTAAAACACTCCGTTAGGAAAGAGGAACAAGGAAGAACAAATTCGGACAGCACTCCGGTTGAAACGGAAGTCAAAAACTTGATAAAATGAAAAGAACTTGAGCAAAAGGGCACAACACTCCGGTTAAGACGGTAAGCACGAAAAGAACATTATCTTTGCTGAAATAAGATGATGGTTGAAGAAAGCAACATCACAATGCCTCCGGAACAAAAGAATAGAAGATAGATAATTGCCATAGGAGAATTGAGAAGAAAATGCCAACTTCTGCCACAAAAGAGCTTGAAGAGGCATCTTTAGGTGAAGGGTCGAACGGAGTTGTTGGAACACCAACAACGAAAAGAACAATCTTGATATGGTCTTATGGAGTACATCTCAAATTATGAGGTGACAACCTGCCACTCACGGGAAAAGAATTGGATTGGTATGAACAAGGAGCCGGGAAAGCTATTACACCGGGAGGATAGATGAAGAAATTGGATCATTTATAAGCACCATAATTAGCAACAATCCTTAGGGAAAGTTTTAGGTGAAATATAACCCCAAGATAATTCCAACGAAGAGGTTGATGGATTTAAAATACCCCATTCTCGATAACTTGTGAAACATGAAATAAGAACTCAAATTATCAAGAATGACATAATACCATCTCCAATAATATGGTTGAAAGAATTGCACTCCGGATAGAAAGATGAAGAAAACTTGAGCTCCTCAGAAAAGAATCTTGATGAAAACTTCAAGATGGAATTAAATCCTTTATGAAACATCATGTAGAGCCTCCATGAAGAACTCCGGTAACAAAGGGTAACGACAAGAGAGAGAAGTTGAAAACACAAGGTGAAACCTTGCGATGATTGGAAGAGCTCTGCGACGAGATAAGTTGAAACTTGGAGCTCCGGAAAAGAAAAGATGAATCAAGTGAAACCGAGAATTTGATGAGCCTCCGTAATAAATAATTGAATATACTTGATGAAACAAGAATAAAAATTACATTATGCTTATCCTTCACCCATTAAATTGATGACAAGCAATGGATTTGGCATACTACTTATTCTCGTAGAAAGGATTAAAAGAGATATATCAAAACTTGAGAAGGTCTTCAATGAACCACCGGTAGAATTGAAATAACGAATAAATTGACGAGGAAGAGAAGTCTTGAACGAACCACCATAAGAATTGAAAAAGAACGAATAAAAGATAACGAATCACCGGGAAGAATTAGCAAATGAAAGAAGATGCTTGAGAGAATCTAGATACATGAGAACGAAGGGATCACGAACTGATTAGAGATCACTTGAACGATGCACCGGTAAGATTTGGAGAACGAGAGCTGAAAGCTGGAATGAATAATAATGAGATGATGGCCTCCGGAGAATCAAACTGAAAAGACTCCTGAATTTGCACTGGATGGGTGAAAAGAATAGTCACAAAGAAAACAATTATGAGAGGATGGCCTCGAATTAGAACCACAAATCTCTGAGAGAACGGATAAGACATGGAGGTAAAACTCTTCTTCGGTCTTCAAAATTCTGAGAATGACGACGAGAAACACCACCATGAATTATTTAGACACTCCGGAAGAATCAAAACGAAGAGGTTGAGCCAACGATGAAAAGATTTTGACAGATCTTGGAGAAGACATTTGACTGATGATAACTCATTCTTACATCAAACTTTGAAATGAATTTGAGAAGCTCCGGAAAAATAAGAAGAGTCAGGTAAGATCCTGGGAAAAGACCTGTGGGTTAGGGCCCACTCAAAAGAACACCGTTGAAAAGATTTAAAAGAGAGATTGCACCGGTTGAATTAAATGGCTAGAATGAGATAACAATCTCAAAAGAGCTTGCACGAATGCAGAGTGGCAAACACGAATCTTCGAGATATCTTGAGCACTCCGGAACAATCAAATAGCGAGAAGTGAATGAATAAGAGGTGCACCGGTATGAGAAGGCGTTTCAAACGAGGAAAGGATATGATCAACACAAAAAGCTTGAATTGAATCCACCATAGAAGGAAAAGAACGAAGAATGATGAGCTTGAAGCTCCCTTAGAATCTTGATGAAAATCACCGGATAAGAACATTGACGGAAAAGAATGGAGAGGCTTGCCATCACTAAAAGGATACTTGAATAAGAAATCTGAGTCCTTGAAGAAAACAAAGGGAGGGAGGACGGGAAAACAAAGACAATTTGGAATGGATGAAACAAACACCGTTGAGAAACTTAGAATTGATCTTGTGGATGTTGAAATGATCGGATCCACTTGAAGAGAAAACACGCCGGTTGAAAAGGATTGACAAGACAATCTTGATGATCAAGAAGGATTGGTATCCACATCAGAGTATGAGAACACCATTTGGGGAAGGTATGGAATCAACACTTGACTTCGAAGCAACTTCAATACCACAACTCAAAACAAAGTATTGGCTTGCAGAATAAGCCGGAACAAACATATGATAGAGATTTCATCCGAAGTTTTCGTGGTGGGGCCTACACGGGCTCGATCGTACAGCACCATCATGTACAAGGCAGTGCACATGACATACAGAGCGTCCCCGAGTCGGCATAGCCAAGGACTCTTTAAGACACAACGAGACCACTGTAAAACCGACCGTGGATAGGCGGACCACTAGACGTCGAACCCCAATTTCATATCATACATCTGTCGGAAAGATATCCTAGGAGCTACTTGAATTCCCACTTATGAAACTCCCGAACCTTTCCGGTTATGCAATCAGGTGTTGGGGATACAGGGGAGGCATAATATCTCACCCAAACTAGCAAATCCTACATCCAGCTGTATCCATCCTTCAACACATAACCAAGAAACCTTCGGAAATCATCTACCTCAACCTTCAAAAAGCATCCGTTATACAAATTATGGCAATACTCCTGAACTCCCGCCCCAGTACTGGGTGGCATCGAAGTTATCTCACCAAAGAACTGCATAAAAGAGATTTTCGATGTCGGCGTACTAAACTCAGGTATTCCAGAACTGCAACGATAAAATTATGACGACAACACCTCGGAGCTCAACTCCCCGGGACACTGCCACAAAACCCCTGACAGGAGGCACCAAGACAATGTTCTCGTCACAAAACCATCAGAACGATTCCAAGATACCCGTGTGATCCTGATTTTTTTTAGTGAAATTTGAGAAGAGAAGAGTCAAAACTCTACGTCAGGATGCCTTACCAGAGCGATGAAGGGACTGGGGAGTAAAAAGAATTCCTAACTCTCCGATATATAATTCCTAAATGACTCAAAACATTTTTCTAGACACAACTCGGCCGCTAATAACGATCAAGCAATGGGGCTCCTAAGGTCGGGGAAGGCTCTGATATAAACTTGTAACACCCTCGATGCGGCTATATCTCCCACGTGTCGAAGCATGATGATGAGGACATCAATACCATTGTTACACCCACAGCCCCTACTGCTACATATACGGGACCAATTACTAGAGCTCGCGCATGCCAATTAAATTATCAGGTACTTTTGTTTCTTGGTAATGATTCTAATGTTCATAAGAATATGATGCTGCCTAAATTGGATACATTTGTTTTGCTTACAAATGAAGGGCCTAGCTTGGAAAAGGATGAACATCGGAGCAAGAACAAGCATGGAGATGATGCCATGCGCAAGGGGAACAAGAACGGAGTTACAAGTGATGATTTCAGGACTTTGAAGCCACCATAATGGGTGCATGAAGCCTTGGACGAAATATACAAGATGTCACTTCATAAATTTCGTCCCGAGGCTATTATAGGTGTTGCGTCACCTTTTTATTGGGCCAGGCCCATGTAATTTCGAAATACATAAGTATAGGCTATTTTTAGAGTCCGTATGCGTGGGGAAACAAGAGATAGGGTTGATTTCGGACCCCTCCACCAAGGCCCACGAAATTCCCCCTCTCTTCCTTCATATATACAGCCCTTAGGGCACCTTTTAGACTTTGGGGGTTTTGTTTAGATTAAAAGTTCGCCATAGCTGCAACTTCGCGTACTTCGTTTGTGTTCAACGACCAGACAAAGGCGTCACAGAACCCCACCTTGATCAATAAAGCTTTCATCTTATATTCGCAATATCCAGATTGCAATCTTAGTTTCTTGCTTGTTCTTCGTTTGCTCGCAGGAACAGACCCTCGTGGTCAGGTTGATCGTGCTCCGGCGTGGTCAATAACCTCTCGGAGTTGGTTTAGCGATTGCTAAGGCGCGACGTCCTCGCACGTTCGTAGTCGGATCGTCAAAGTCGACTTCCACCAAAGCGATATCCATCATCTCAATGAAAGACGGGACACCTTTGCCTCTATCAAGTGGTATCAGATTTCCAGGTTGCTCGGTGAGATTTAACAGTTTTTCGTAGTTTAGATCGAGTCTGTTCTTCATACCTATAGTCCACGAAAAAGCCAAAAAAAAATTAGGGTTAGTTCATCCCATCCGAACCAATCTGAGCCTTGCATAATCTTTTCTGTATTTGCTTTGTTGAATTTGCGGTTGCATCGTCGTGTCCAGTTGCTGGTCTTAGCGTCTAGTCTTTTAGAGTTTCGAGTTCTGTTCACAGGTTGTCACGTCGCCGCTGCCATATATCACCACCGCATCATCATCGTCGCTGTTGCCATATACCACCACCACATATTCACCGCCAATCCGAATCCATATACGCCACCACATATCCGCCGCCATCACGCCAATCCGAGTTCACCTGCAACATATATCCGCCACCTGTCCGTGTTCCACCAGATTCATCTCCGCCACCAGTCCGAGTTCCACCAGATTCATCTCCGCCACCAGTCCTAGTCCGAGTCCAGTAATTGTTGCATTGTTCTCGATTTTCCAGATCACGCGATACTCCGAGTCGTGACAGAGAAGGACTCCCCAACTTCTGAGCCATCCGCAGAAGAAAAATAGTTCCAATTTCAAAAAAAAACTAAGTCTGGAAAATTCTGGCTAGGCAGTTTTTAGACCATTTGTAGACTTTTTCGAAAAATTTTTGTTGCGGAGCAAAAAAAAAAAGAGGAAAAAAAAAGTGCAAAAAAAAAATTCAGAGTGTGCTCCTCCCTTGTTTACGTGCCGCGCCATGATTTTGTTGGTGTTCTAGGTTCGTGTCTCTAGCACAGTCTAGCCTTGGACCAGCACAGTACCGTCATTGAGCGTTTATTCAACTTTGCATCTCTGAATTGATTATTGCTGACCCTTTTTGCTACCATATTATAAGCCTTCCTAGCTCCACATACATCTACATCGTGCATTTGACTCTCCCTGGTAATCGCTCTATCCAAGCTTTGAGAGTTTTGACTACAACGGTTGCCGATCACCGCCTGTTGCTGGGTAAGAACTGGTAAGAATTTGAGTTTTGCTTGACGGATTTGTGACACCCACCACCACCACTTGTTCGTAGTCTGTAGGATCATATTCTTGTGTGTTTCTATTGCTGCTAACCATGCTAGGATCACAAGCTGACGAGATTGACTGGGAGAATTTATCGAACAAGGAGCTTCATGATAAGTTTCAGCAAATGATGACTGAACAGGTGCAAGATGTGCTGAACAATTTTGAAGAGGCCATGGAGAAGATCACTGGCCTTGAGAAGACGTTCGAAACAAAGCTCGATAACAAGTTTAATGAATTGCTCGCGCGTCTTCCACCACCACCACCCGCTGCACCTAACGCACCTCTCCAACAACAACAACAACGACTACCTCCACGTCGCGAAACAGACCTCCGCCCAGCAAGCCGTGTTCCTCTTGTGTTTGGCCAAACTGTTGGTGCTGCTGTTGATACTTCTGTGGCTCCTGCTGCTGATGCGGAGGAGGATGATTATGTGGGAGATTATGAGGACGAGGTTGATCAAAATTAGCACTACGTGCAGCCACCTGTACCACCACCAGCAGGTCGACCTCAGGTATATATTCGTAATGGTAGGCCTGCACCACCACCTCAGGTACGAGATGATGTCCATATTCCTAAACTGAAATTGAATATTCCACCATTTGATGGTAGATATGTTCCTGATATATATCTTACTTGGGAGTTAGAAACTGAATAACGATTTACATGTTTACAATATCCTGAGGAGAGACGAGTTGCTGCTGCTGTTTGTGCTTTCACTAGTTTTGCATGTGTATGGTGGTCTGAACATTGTAGATTATATCCTATTCCAACTACTTGGGCTGCTTTGAAAACTGCTATGCGTACGCGTTGGGTTCCACCATATTATCAACGTGAATTGCTTCAAAAATTGCAGCGTTTAAGACAAGGGAAAAATTCTGTAGAAGAATATTATCAGGAATTACAAACTGGCATGATTAGATGTGGTATTGTTGAGGAGAATGAAGCTATGCTTGCACGTTTTCTGGGTGGATTAAATAGAGAGATTCAGACCATTCTAGACTATAAGGAGTATACTAATATCACTCGTTTATTCCATCTTGCTTGTAAAGCTGAACGTGAAGTGCAGGATCGACAAGCATTGGGGCGAACTAACTTTTCTGCAGGCCAACCTTCATCATGGACACCACGTGCATCTTCTACTTCAACTGCACCAGCACCTCCATCTGGTGCCACCTCCAGCCGTGATACAAGAAAATAGGCACAACCACCATTATCTGCCAAGAGCGCACCTGCGGGGCCTGCACAGCGTTCTTCTTCTTCCATAGCATCCACATGGCACACAAGTGATATTATTTGTCGTCGTTGTAAGGGAGGAGGTCATTATGCGAGAGAATGCAAATCTCCGCGTGTGATGATTGCTACCGCGGATGGTGGATATGAGTCTGCTAGTGACTATGATGAGGAGACTTTGGCTCTTATTACACGTGAAGAACATGGTGGAGATGATTCTGATCATGAGACGCAATACATGGCTCCTGAAGACGCTGACATGTATGAATGTTTAGTTGCTCAATGTGTTTTGAGTGTGCAGATCACACAAGCTGAGCAAAATCAGAGGCACAATTTGTTCCATACCAAGGGAGTTGTGAAGGAACGTTCTGTGCGCGTCATCATAGACGGAGGGAGCTGCAACAACTTGGCTAGCATGGAGATGGTGGAGAAGCTTTCTCTCACCACAAGACCACATCCACATCCTTACTACATCTAATGGTTCAACAACAGCGGCAAGGTTAAGGTAACACGTACTGTTCGTGTGCATTTTAGTATCTCTACATATGCTGATTATGTTGATTGTGATGTGGTACCTATGCAAGCATGTTCCTTATTACTTGGTAGACCATGGCAATTTGATAAAAATTTTGTACACCATGGTAGAAACAATCACTATACTCTTGTTCATAAGGATAAAAATATTACTTTGCTTCCTATGACTCCTGATTCCATTTTGAAAGATGATATTAATAGAGCTAATAAAGCAAAACAGGAGACGAATAAGAGTGAAAATCAGATTGTGGCAAAAGAATTTGAGCAACAAATGAAGCCTAATAATAAACCATCTAGTGTTGCTTCTGAAATTAAATTGAAAAGTGCATGTTTATTTGCCACCAAATCTGATATTGATGAGCTAGATTTCAGCAAATCTGTTTGCTATGCTTTTGTGTGCAAAGAGGCATTATTTTCATTCGAGGACGTGCCTTCCTCTTTGCCTCCTGCTGTCACTAACATTTTGCAGGAGTTCGCTGACGTCTTTCCACAAGACGTGCCACCGGAATTACCACCTATTCGAGGGATTGAGCATCAGATTGACTTAATTCCCGGTGCTTCACTGCCAAACCGTGCACCATACCGTACCAATCCATAGGAGACGAAGGAGATTATGCGTCAAGTACAAGAGCTTCTCGACAAAGGTTATATACGCGAATCCCTTAGTCCTTGTGCTGTTCCTATTATTCTAGTGCCGAAAAAGGATGGTACATCACGTATGTGTGTTGATTGTAGAGGCATTAATAATATTACTATTCGTTATCGTCATCCTATTCCTAGGCTAGATGATATGCTTTATGAATTGAGTGGCTCTACAATATTCTCCAAAGTTGATTTGCGTAGTGGATACCATCAAATTCGTATGAAATTGGGAGATGAATGGAAAACAGCATTCAAAACTAAGTTTGGATTATATGAGTGGTTAGTCATGCCTTTTGGGTTAACTAATGCACCTAGTACTTTCATGAGATTAATGAACGAAGTTTTACGTGCTTTCATTGGACGATTTGTGGTAGTTTACTTTGATGACATATTGATTTATAGCAGATCTTTGGACGAACATTTGGAACATTTACGTGCTGTTTTTATTGCTCTACGTGATGCACATTTGTTTGGTAACCTTGGGAAGTGCACCTTTTGCACCGACCGAGTATCTTTTCTTGGCTATGTTGTTACTCCACAGGGAATTGAAGTTGATAAAGCCAAGATTGAAGCTATTGAGAGTTGGCCGCAACCCAAAACGGTCACACAAGTGAGGAGTTTTCTTGGCCTCGCTGGATTCTATAGGCGTTTTGTGAGAGATTTCAGCACCATTGCTGCACCTCTCAATGAGCTTACAAAGAAAGATGTGCCTTTTCTTTGGGGTACCGCATAGGAAGAAGCCTTCTCGGTATTGAAAGATAAGTTGACACATGCTCCTTTACTCCAACTTCTTGATTTTAATAAGACTTTTGAGCTTGAATGTGATGCTAGTGGAATTGGATTAGGCGGTGTGTTATTACAAGATGGCAAACCTGTTGCATACTTTTCTGAAAAATTGAGTGGGCCTAGTCTGAATTATTCTACTTATGATAAAGAATTATATGCTCTTGTTCGGACTTTAGAAACATGGCAACATTATTTATGGCCCAAAGAATTTGTTATACATTCTGATCATGAATCTTTGAAACATATTAAAAGTCAAGCTAAACTGAATCGTAGACATGCTAAATGGGTTGAATTCATTGAGACTTTTCCTTATGTCATTAAACACAAGAAGGGAAAAGAAAATGTTATTGCTGATGCATTGTCTCGCCGCTATACTATGCTTTCACAACTTGACTTCAAAATATTTGGTTTGGAGACCATCAAAGATCAATATGTGCATGATGCTGATTTTAAAGATGTAATGCAGAATTGTAAAGAAGGAAGAATGTGGAACAAGTTCGTCCTTAACGATGGATTTGTGTTTCGTGCTAACAAGCTATGCATTCCAGCTAGCTCCATTCGTCTTTTGTTGTTGCAGGAGGCGCATGGAGGAGGATTAATGGGACACTTTGGCGTGAAGAAGATGGAGGACGTACTTGCTACACATTTCTTTTGGCCAAAGATGAGACGGGATGTTGAGCGTTTTATTGCTCGATGCACTACATGTCAAAAAGCTAAGTCACGACTCAATCCCCATGGTTTATATATGCCTTTGCCTGTACCTAGTGTTCCTTGGGAGGATATATCTATGGACTTTGTTTTAGGTTTACCTCGAACAAAGAAGGGGAGGGATAGCATATTTGTTGTCGTGGATAGATTCACGAAAATGGCACACTTTATACCATGTCATAAAAGCGATGATGCTGTTAATGTTGCTGATTTGTTCTTTCGTGAAATTATTCGCTTGCATGGTGTGCCAAATACTATTGTTTCAGATCGTGATACTAAATTTCTTAGCCACTTTTGGAGATGTTTATGGGCTAAGTTGGGGACTAAACTGCTTTTTAGTACTACTTGTCACCCCCAAACTGATGGACAAACTGAAGTAGTCAATAGAACGTTGTCTACTATGCTTAGGGCTGTTTTGAAGAATAATAAGAAAATGTGGGAGGAATGCTTGCCTCATATTGAATTCGCTTATAATCGTTCATTGCATTCTACTACTAAGATGTGCCCTTTTGAAGTTGTGTATGGTTTCCTACCTCGTGCACCTATTGATTTGTTGCCTCTTCCATCTTCGGAGAAGGTTAATTTTGATGCTAAACAACGTGCTGAATTGATTTTAAAAATGCATGAGTTAACTAAGGAAAACATTGAGCGTATGAATGCTAAATATAAACTTGCTGGAGATAAGGGTAGAAAACATGTTGTGTTTGCACCTGGAGATCTTGTTTGGTTACATTTGCGTAAGGATAGATTTCCTGATTTGCACAAATCAAAGCTAATGCCACGTGCTGATGGTCCCTTTAAGGTGTTAGAGAAAATAAATGATAATGCATATAAACTTGAGCTGCCTGCAGATTTTGGGGTTAGTCCCACTTTTAACATTGCAGATTTGAAGCCTTATTTGGGTGAGGAAGATGAGTTTCCGTCGAGGACGACTTCATTTCAAGAAGGGGAGGATGATGAGGACATCAATACCATTGTTACACCCACAACCCCTACTGCTACATATACGGGACCAATTACTGGAGCTCGCGCACGCCAATTAAATTATCAGGTACTTTCGTTTCTTGGTAATGATTCTAATGTTCATAAGAATATGATGCTGCCTAAATTGGATACATTTGTTTTGCTTACAAATGAAGGGCCTAGCTTGGAAAAGGATGAACATTGGAGCAAGAACAAGCATGGAGATGATGCCATGCGCAAGGGGAAGAAGAACGGAGTTACAAGTGATGATTTCAGGACTTTGAAGCCACCATAATGGGCGCATGAAGCCTTGGACGAAATATACAAGATGCCACTTCATAAATTTCGTCCCGAGGCTATTATAGGTGCTGCGTCACCTTTTTATTGGGCCAGGCCCATGTAATTTCGAAATACATAAGTATAGGCTATTTTTAGAGTCCGTATGTGTGGGGAAACAAGAGATAGGGTTGATTTCGGACCCCTCCACCAAGGCCCACGAAATTCCCCCTCTCTTCCTCCATATATACAGCCCTTAGGGCACCTTTTAGACTTTGGGGGTTTTGTTTAGATTAAAAGTTCGCCATAGCTGCAACTTCGCGTACTTCGTTTGTGTTCAACGACCAGACAAAGGCATCACAGAACCCCACCTTGATCAATAAAGCTTTCATCTTATATTCGCAATATCCAGATTGCAATCTTAGTTTCTTGCTTGTTCTTCGTTTGCTCGCAGGAAACAGACCCTCGTGGTCAGATTGATCGTGCTCCGGTGTGGTCAATAACCTCTCAGAGTTGGTTTAGCGATTGCTAAGGCGCGACGTCCTCGCATGTTCGTAGTCGGATCGTCAAAGTCGACTTCCACCAAAGCGATATCCATCATCTCATCGAAAGACGGGACACCTTTGCCACTATCACACGACTTAGAGGCATAACCGCATTGAAAGCAATGTCGCAAGTGAGGTAATCTTCACACAACCCATGTAATACATAAGGGAAAGAGATACATAGTTGGCTTACAATCGCCACTTCACACAATTACATGAATAAAAGCATTACATCAATCAGATACAATAAAGTTCCAACTACGGAACCAAAATAAAAGAAGAACCCCAAATGCGACAAGGTCCCCGATCGACCCCAACTGGGCTCCACTACTGATCAACTAGAACGACATGTCACAAAGGACAAGATCTTCATCGAGCTCCTCCTTGAGCTTGGTTGCGTCATCTGCACGGTTCAACGGCACCTGCAAGCTGGTTTTGGAAGTATCTGTGAGCCACGGGGACTCAGCAATCTCGCACCCTCGCGATCAAGATTATTTAAGCTTATAGGTAAGGTAAAGGTATGAGGTGGAGCTGCAGCAAGCGACTAGCATATATGGTGGCTAACATACGCAAATGAGAGCGAGAAGAGAAGGAAAAGCACGTTCGAGAATCTATGATCAAGAGGTGATCCTAGAACAACCTACGTCAAGCATAACTCCAACACCGTGTTCACTTCCCGTACTCCGCCGGAAAGAGACCATCACGGTTACACATGCGGTTGATGTTTTTTAATTAAGGTCAACTTCAGGTTTTCTACAACCGGACATTAACAAATTCCCATCTGCCCATAACCATGGGCACGGCTTTCGAAAGTTCAAAATCCCTGCAGGGGTGTCCCAACTTAGCCCATCACAAGCTCTCACGGTCAGCGAAGGATATTCCTTCTAGCGGGAAGACCCGATCAGACTCGGAATCCCGGTTACAAGACATTTCGACAATGGTAAAACAAGACCAGCAAAGCCACCCAGATGTGCCGACAAATCCCAATAGGAGCTGCACATATCTCGTTCTCAGGGCACACCGGATGAGCAAGACGTCGGGTGGGCCAGCCTAGAGTTGCCCCTGGTAGCTCCGGACATCGCTCAGTTGGACCAACACTCAGAGGAGCACTGGCCCGGGGGAGGGGGGGGGGGTTAAAATAAAGATGACCCTTGAGTCTGCAGAACCCAAAGGAAAGAAAAGGCTAGGTGGCAAATGGTAAAACCAATGTTGGGCATTGCTGGAGGAGTTTTATTCAAGGCGAACTGTCAAGGGGTTCCCATTATAACCCAACTGCGTAAGGAACGCAAAATCCGAGAACATAACACCGGTATGACGGAAACTAGGGCGGCAAGAGTGGAACAAAACACCAGGAATAAGGCCGAGCCTTCCACCCTTTACCAAGTATATAGATGCATTAATCAAATAAGAGATATTGTGATATCCAACAAAATATCCATGTTCCAACAAGGAACAAAACTCCAATCTTCACCTGCAACTAACAACGCTATAAGAGGGGCTGAGCAAAGCGGTAACATAGCCAAACAACGGTTTGCTAGGACAAGGTGGGTTGGAGGCTTGGCTTAACAATATGGGAGGCATGATAATCAAGTGGTAGGTATCGCAGCATAGGCATAGCAAAAGAGCGAGCAACTAGCAAGCAAAGATAGAAGTGATTTCGAGGGTATGGTCATCTTGCCTGAGATCCCGCAAGGAAGAAGAACGAGTCCATGAAGAAGATAAACGGACGTAGTCGAATGGATCCTCACACACACGACGTTGTCGGAACCAACCCGAAGAAGCAACACCGGAAAAGAGCAAACAACATAGTAAACAACCACCACATAATCATGGACGATCCGCAAACAAGTATGATGCATGTCCGGTATTATGAGGCATGGCATGGGAAAATGCACAAGCAGTCCTACAAATTAAGTGGAGCTCAATATGCAACTCCGTTGCATATTGACGAAACACCACGTGACTTATTTAGTTCGATCTTGTTTATGTACCCAACAATATTAAATGTTGTTAAACATGGCAAGAGGGTGAAGCAAAATAAAACTACCTATCTAGTCAAGTTTAAATGAGGCCGGAAGCAACGAACAACAATTCCAGTAAGTCCCCATATGCATATATTAGGTGTGGTACTGTTCTGCCCTAAACACAATTTTAGAGTTACTAAACATGCAAAGTAAAGCCACCATGTTAAACTAGGCATTTTTCTACCCCATTTACATATAAAGATTATTAAAATCCGAGTTACGGTTATTTAGTTATGAATTAAATCATTTTACATGGCATAGGGGCAAATATATGCAAACAACTTTTTAAACATTTTAAACATGGATGAAAATTGGAAATTATTAAACTAGACAAAATTCTAAGCAAGTTTCATATATAAATCATTTTAATACGATGCACGGTTTATGAGTTATTATATGCATGATCTAGAGGGACTTTTCTGCAATTCTGTTTAACTGGATAAAAGAAAAAATTCGAAGACGCTGAAAAAAAACACACGCGGGCCAAAATTGGCAGGCCGGCCCTACAGGTAAAAAAAAGCGAAACGCTGGGGTGTGGCCTCACCCATGGGCTTCGGCCCACAACGGCGAGGAGAGGGGCGCGCTGGGCCTCGCTACAGGAAACGACCCACGCGGTCACGAGGAGGCCGGCCCGGTCTCGTTGAATCGAGACGAACAGGGCAGTGGTTCGAGCTCCTGCTTGATGCAGAAAACGCCGAGGCCGGTGGCGGGGCATGGAGGTCGACGGCGATGGGGAACGCGGCGGCGCAGCAGATCCAGGAAGGCGAGAGGCGGAGGGCCGCGGGTGCTGGGACTTGGCGAAGGGGAAGACCACGACTGCGGCAGCTAACGACGCGACAGCAGGGCGATGCAGGAGTTGAGGCGGTGCTGGACATGGCCGGAAGCAGAGGAGGCAAGCAGGGCGGCGGTGGTGGACTCGAGGCGTGATGAGCGGCGGCGGTGCTGGACCCTGCGAAGCTGGGGAGGTCCAGGGCGCAGGGATCCGGCGCGGTGGCCCGTCTGGTCGCGATCCGGGCGATGGAAGCAGCGGCGTGGGACTTGGCGATGGCGGCTTCCTCCTTGCGGTTCCTGCATGGACGTCCCTGGGAGAGAGAGAGAGCAATATTGAGCGAGAGGGACCGAGAGACGACAGGAGGAGGAGAATGAAGGGAAGGAGAGGGACGCGAGGGGCTGGCCTGGCAACGGCTCCGCTGCTGCTGCTGGACGACGACGAGGAGGCAGGAGCAGGGGGCCTCGGTTGCTGCTGCAGTTCGCGTGCTCCGGCACGGGCGGAGCCATCAGCGAGGAGAAGAGAGGTGAGGTGCGCTCGGGAGCTGCGCTGTTGCTGCGGCGTCGAGAATAAAACAGAGGAGGAGCTCCTCTCTTGTGTGCTGGATCGAGGCAAGGAGGAGTTGGTGGCGGCGATGGTTGGTGGGGAATGGATCCCGAGGGGGATTTGGTTGGCGACGGGACAAGCTCCCGAGGAACATGGGTGGCGGCGGCGGAAGGATTAGATGGATCAATGGGACAGGACTAGGGTTCCATCTATTTATATAGCAATAAGAATTTTGGTTAGGGGTATTTGGTCCCTCCGATTTTAATCGGACGGTCGAGAAATAAAAGATAGGAAGACCAAATAGGAAAAAGGAGATGTTTTGTAGATGTTTGGGGATCATCCGGATCTGACGGTGGCGATAGTCCGGGTCGGGTCCGGGACAGCTTTTCTGACGCGCGCGCGAGGGGGGCCGCGGGCTGACGAGAGAGGTTAGGCAGGACCTGGTGGCGAGTGGTAGTGAGCTGTGTAGACAGTCTCGAGCTGAGAGAAGAGAAGAGAGGGAGGCCCGGCGACTGTTTCCGGAGACCGAAAACGTCCGACGTTAGACCGGCTATAATGCCGCTATAGTTTAACGGTTAGGCTATCAAACGAACTCCGAATGCGACAAAAATTGACAGGCGGTCTACCTACACTATAATAAGACCGCACGCCAACTTTCAACCCATTACGAAAACATTTTCCGGCCACTTATAAAATACTATTTTGGACATGCCGCGGGCGCGTGCAAGTGTGTCTGGGCTCAGAACGGACAACAGAAGGAACTGGGAAACCCGGACGGATGCAAGTTTTGAAAACATGATGATGCAATGCACATGATGACATGATAAGATGCGACATGCAAGCAAAAACAACGCACCAACAGCGAATAACTAGAGGACACTTGGCACAACGGTCTCGGGGCGTCACAATCGCGTAGACGTCCCTGAGCGCGTGCTTGCGCTCCCTCTTAGGGATGTGGGTAGCGTATATCATCTTCACAGTTTTGACCTGAGGGGGAAACTTCTTCTGTCCCCCTGTGTTCGGTGGCTGGGGCTCCTCGTCGTCGTCCTTGCTTTGCGATCCCTTCTCTTTGCTTTCGGCATAGAGAACTTGCCAGCCTGTTTGAAAACCCAACAATCTCTGTTGGTATGATTGGGTGGTTTGTCTGGGGTGCACATCACTATAAGCCTTGTAAGCATTGTAACTAATGAGTTAGTTGCGAGATGATCTATTACAGAACGAGTAAAGATACTTGCCGGTAACGAGATTGAACTAGGTATTGAGATACCGACGATCGAATCTCGGGCAAGTAACATACCGATGACAAAAGGAACAATGTATGTTGTTATGCGGTTTGACCGATAAAGATCTTCATAGAATATGCGGGAGCCAATATGAGCATCCAGGTTCCGCAATTGGTTATTGACCGGAGACGTGTCTCGGTCATGTCTACATAGTTCGCGAACCCGTAGTGTTCGCACGCTTAAAGTTCAGTGACGATCGGTATTATGAGTTTTTGTGTTTTGATGTACCAAAGGTAGTTCGGAGTCTCGGATATGATCACGGACATGACGAGGAGTCTCGAAATGGTCGATATGTAAAGATCGATATATTGGACGACTATATTCGGACACCGGAAGTGTTCTGGGTGGTTTTGGAGAAAACCAGAGTGCCGGAGGGTTACCGGAACCCTTTGTCGGGAGAAATAGTGGGACTTATGGGCCTTAGTGGAGAGAGAGGGCTGGCCTAGGGCAGGCCACGCACCCCTCCCTCTCTGGTCCGAATTGGACTAGGAGAGGGGGGGCAGCGCCCCCTTTCCTTCTCCCTCTCCCCTTCCTTTCACCCTCCTAGTAGGAGTAGGAAAGAGGGGAGTCCTACTCCTATAAGGAGGAGGACTCCTCCTCCTGGCACGCCTACAGGGGCCGGCCGGCCTCCCCCCTTGCTCCTTTATATACGGGGCAGGGGGCACCTCTAGCCATAGAAGTTGATTTGTTGATCTCTCCCAACCGTGTGTGGTGCCCCCCTCCACCATAATCCACCTCAATCATATCATAGCGGTGCTTAGGTGAAGCCCTGCGTCGGTAGCATCATCATCACCGTCATCACGCCGTCATGCTGGCGAAACTCTCCCATGAAGCTCTGCTGGATCGGAGTTCGTGGGACGTCATCGAGCTGAACGTGTGCTGCACTCGGAGGTGCCGTGCGTTCGGTACTTGGATCGGTCGGATCGTGAAGATGTACGACTACATCAACCGCGTTGTGCTAACGCTTCCACTTTCGTTCTACGAGGGTACGTGGACACACTCTCCCCTCTTGTTGCTACGCATCCCCATGATCCTATGTGTGCGTAGGAATTTTTTTGAAATTACTATGTTCCCCAACAGTGGCATCCGAGCCTGGTTTATGCGTAGATGTTATATGCACGAGTAGAACACAAGTGACTTGTGGACGATACAAGTTATACTGCTTACCGGCATGTCACACTTTGGTTCGGCGGTATTGTTGGATGAAGCGGCCCGGACCGACATTATGTGTATGCTTACGCGAGACTGGTTCTACCGATGTGCTTTGCACACAGGTGGCTGGCGGGTGTCAGTTTCTCCAACTTTAGTTGAATCGAGTGTGGCTACGCCCGGTCCTTGAGAAGGTTAAAACAACACCAACTTGACAAACTATCGTTGTGGTTTTGATGCGTAGGTAAGAACGGTTCTTGCTCAGCCCGTAGCAGCCACGTAAAACTTGCAACAACAAAGTAGAGGACGTCTAACTTGTTTTTGCAGGGCATGTTGTGATGTGATATGGTCAAGACATGATGCTATATTTTATTGTATGAGATGATCATATTTTGTAACCGAGTTATCGGCAACTGGCAGGAGCCATATGGTTGTCGCTTTATTGTATGCAATGCAATCGCCCTTTAATGGCTTCACTTTATCACTAAGCGGTAGCGATAGTCGTAGAAGCAATATTTGGCGAGACGACAACGATGCTACGATGGAGATCAAGGTGTCGCACCAGTGACGATGGTGATCACGACGGTGCTTCGGAGATGGAGATCACAAGCACAAGATGATGATGGCCATATCATATCACTTATATTGATTGCATGTGATGTTTATCTTTTATGCATCTTATTTTGCTTAGATCGACGGTAGCATTATAAGATGATCTCTCACTAAATTTCAAGGTACAAGTGTTCTCCCTGAGTATGCACCGTTGCGAAAGTTCGTCGTGCCGAGACACCACGTGATGATCGGGTGTGATAAGCTCTACGTTCACATACAATGGGTGCAAGCCAGTTTTGCACATGCAGAATACTCGGGTTAAACTTGACGAGCCTAGCATATGCAGATATGGCCTCGGAACACTAGAGACCGAAAGGTCGAGCATGAATCATATAGAAGATATGATCAACATAGTGATGTTCACCATTGAAAACTACTCCATCTCACGTGATGATCGGACATGGTTTAGTTCATATGGATCACGTGATCACTTAGATGATTAGAGGGATGTCTATCTAAGTGGGAGTGCTTTAATAATTTGGTTAACTGAACTTTAAATTATCATGAACTTAGTACCTGATAATATTTTGCATATCTATGTTGTTGTAGATAGATGGCCCGTGTTATTGTTCCGTTGAATTTTAATGCGTTCCTTGAGAAAGCAAAGTTGAAAGATGATGGTAGCAATTACACGGACTGGGTCCATAACTTGAGGATTATCCTCATTGCTGCACAGAACAATTAAGTCCTAGAAGCACCGCTAGGTTCCAAACCGGCTGCAGGAGCAACACCAGATGTTATGAACGTCTGGCAGAGGAAAGCTGATGACTACTCGATAGTTTAGTGTGCCATGCTTTACGTCTTAGAACCGGGAGTTCAATGAAGTTTTGAACGTCATGGAGCATATGAGATGTTCCAGGAATTGAAGTTAATATTTCAAGCAAATGCCCGGATTGAGAGATATGAAGTCTCCAATAAGTTCTACAGCTGCAAGATGGAGGAGAATAGTTCTGTCAGTGAGCATATACTCAGAATGTCTGGGTATAACAATCACTTGATTCAACTGGGAGTTAATCTTCCGGGTGATAGTGTTACTGACAAAATTCTTCAATCACTGCCACCAAGATACAAGAGCTTCGTGATGAACTATAACATGTAAGGGATGGATAAGACGATTCCCGAGCTCTTCGCAATGCTAAAGGCTGCAGAGGTAGAAATCAAGAAGGAGCATCAAGTGTTGATGGTCAAGACCACCAGTTTCAAGAAAAAGGGCAAAGGGAAGAAGAAGGGGAACTTCGAGAAGAAAGGCAAACAAGTTGCTGTTCAGGAGAAGAAACCCAAGTTGGACCCAAGCCTGAGACTAAGTGCTTCTACTGCAAACAGACTGGTCACTGGAAGCGGAACTACCCCAAGTATTTGGTGGATAAGAAGGATGGCAAGGTGAACAAAGGTATATGTCATATACATGTTATTGATGTGTACCTTTCTAATTCTCGCAGTAGTGCCTGGGTATTTGATACTGGTTCTGTTGCTAATATTTTCAACTCGAAACAGGGACTACGGATTAAGCGAAGACTAGCAAAGAACAAGGTGACGATGCGCGTGGGAAATGGTTCCAAAGTCGATGTGATCGCGGTCGGCACGCTACCTCTACATCTACCTTCGGGATTAGTTTTAGACCTAAATAATTGTTATTTGGTGCCAGCGTTGAGCATGAACATTATATCTGGATCTTGTTTAATGCGAGATGGTTATTCATTTAAATCAGAGAATAATTGTTGTTCTATTTATATGAGTAATATCTTTTATGGTCATGCACCCTTAAAGAGTGGTCTATTCTTTTTAAATCTCGATAGTGAAGATACACATATTCATAGTATTGAAGCTAAAAGATGCAGAATTGATAATGATAGTGCAACTTATTTGTGGCACTGTCGTTTGGGTCATATTGGTGTAAAGCGCATGAAGAAACTCCATTCTGATGGACTTTTGGAATCACTTGATTATGAATCACTTGGTACTTGCGAACCATGCCTCATGGGTAAGATGACTAAAACACCATTCTTCAGAAGAACGGAGCGAGCAACAGATTTGTTGGAAATCATACATACTGATGTATGTGGTCCGATGAATGTTGAGGCTCGTGGCGGATATCGTTATTTTCTCACCTTCACAGATGATTGGGCAGATATGGGTATATCTACTTGATGAAACATAAGTCTAAAACATTTGAAAAGTTCAAAGAATTTCAGAGTGAAGTGGAAAATCATCGTAACAAGAAAATAAAATTTCTACGATATGATCGTGGAGGAGAATATTTGAGTTATGAGTTTAGTCTTCATTTGAAACAATGCGGAATAGTTTCACAACTCACGCCACCCGGAACACCACAACGTAATGGTGTGTCTAAACGTTGTAATCGTACTTTACTAGATATGGTGCAATCTATGATGTCTCTTACTGATTTACTGCTATCATTTTGGGGTTATGCTTTAGAGAGGGCTGCATTCACGTTAAATAGGGCACCATCTAAATTCGTTGAGACGACTCCTTATGAAATGTGGTTTGGCAATAAACCAAAGTTGTCGTTTCTTAAAGTTTGGGGCTGCGACGCTTATGTGAGAAAGCTTCAACCCGATAAGTTTGAACCCAAATCAGAGAAATGTGTCTTCATAGGATACCCAAAATAAACAGTTGGGTACACCTTCTATCACAGATCCGAAGGCAATACTTTTGTTGCTAAGCATGGATCCTTTCTAGAGAAGGAGTTTCTCTCAAAAGAAGTGAGTGGGAGGAAAGTAGAACTTGATGAGGTAACTGTACCTGCTCCCTTATTGGAAAGTAGTTCATCATAAAAACTGGTTCCTGTGACACCTATACCAATTAGTGAGGAAGCTAATGATGATGATCATGAAACTTCAGATCAAATTACTACCGAACCTCGTAGGTCAACCAGAGTAAGATCCGCACTAGAGTGGTACGGTAATCCTGTTCTGGAGGTCATGTTACTAGACCATGACGAACCTACGAACTATGAGGAAGCGATGATGAGCCCAGATTCCGCAAAATGGCTAGAAGCCATGAAATCTGAGATGGGATCCATGTATGAGAACAAAGTGTGGACTTTGGTTGACTTGCCCGATGATTGGCAAGCCATCGAGAATAAATGGATCTTCAAGAAGAAGACAGATGCTGATGGTAATGTTACTGTCTACAAAGCTCGACTTGTTGTGAAAGGTTTTCGACGAGTTCAAGGAGTTGACTACAATGAGACCTTCTCACCCGTAGCGATGCTTAAGTCCGTCCGAATCATATTATCTATTGCCGCATTTTATGATTATGAAATTTGGCAAATGGATGTAAAGACTGCATTCCTGAATGGATTTCTGGAAGAAGAGTTGTATATGATGCAACCTGAAGGTTTTATTGATCCAAAGGGTTCTAACAAAGTGTGTAAGCTCCAGTGATCCATTTATGGACTGGTGCAAGCCTCTCGGAGTTGGAATAAATGTTTTGATAGTGTGATCAAAGCATATGATTTTATACAGACTTTTGGAGAAGCATGTATTTACAAGAAAGTGAGTGGGAGCTCTGTAGCATTTCTAATATTATATGTGGATGACATATTGTTGATTGCAAATGATATAGAATTTCTGGATAGCATAAAAGGATATTTGAATAAGAGTTTTTCAATGAAAGACCTCGGTGAAGCTACTTACATATTGGGCATCAAGATCTATAGAGATAGATCAAGACGCTTAATTGGACTTTCACAAAGCACATACCTTGACAAAGTTTTGAAAAAGTTCAAAATGGATCAGGCAAAGAAAGGGTTCTTGCCTGTTGTCGGTGTCAAAACCGTTGGATCTCGGGTAGGTGGTCCCGAACTGTGCGTCTAAGGTGGATGGTAACAGGAGGTAGGGGACACGATGTTTTACCCAGGTTTGGGCCCTCTTGATGGAGGTAAAACCCTACCCGAGATCCGCCAGTTTTGACACCGACATTGGTGCTTTCATTGAGAGTTCCATTGTGCCGTCGCCATAAGGAAGGATGCCTTGTCTCGGTAAAAACAACATTACCGCCGGGGGAGCCCTGGCTGTCGGCCAAACTCTCCGGTTTGGCAGTTTCATCATGACCGCCCGTTCGGCCGCTGCATTGACGATGACCTCTCGGGTCATCAAAAACAGCCTCCACGTCGGCTCGGAATTCACCGAACAGATGGATCCAATGGAGCTCTCTTCCCTAAACGAGCTCTTGGATCGTATCGCTGCCTTGGGAGTTGCTACAGACTATGATCAGATTGGGCTTAAACCCGATCAAAGGGAGATTAACTCTCCACCTGTCACCCATCATATTGCGGTAGTGGAGGAGCAATGCGGTGATTCTTCCTATATTTTGAGGACTAACTATGTCCGGATTCCTGAGCTCTCCGAGCCGGATACCCACTTATGGGAGGACATCACCCAAGCCCTGAACCTAGAATCAGGCAGCGGGCCAGACTTATCGGGCAACACTCCGGAACCCGAACTTCCAAGATTGGAAACTCCTCGGCCCCTGGGTCTCAGATCGGGTAGGGGCTCGGACTCAAATCCACCCACCCACCCAGACATAAACGATCTTTCCCACATCAGGCAAGAGCCCCATGAAACAGTACATCATTATTGGGCCAGATTCCTCCTTGTGATGAACAAGGTTAAGGACTGTCGCGAGGAAGATGCAGTCTCATTTTTCTGCAATAATTGCATGGACAAGGGAATCCTTAATGCCTTAAGTCGTCGTGACATATCACGCTTCGCTGACTTCGCGTCCATAGTACGAAAGTACTATGCGATGGAAAGCGCCTGGAAAACCGAAACGAAATTTTGGGATAATCCGGCTCAGAATATACACCCAGTCCGAAGTAAAAGGGTGCACTATCATAAGACACCCGAGTTAGTTACAAAGAAACAAAAACCCTCTATAGGGCATGGAACCGTATTGGAGGGATGGCTTAACGGACCCTGCAAAATTCATAGTACAGTGGATACCATACCAACACACAGCCTTAGAGCATGTTGGATACTCCGGCAGGTGGCCAAAAGCGGTGAGGATCTTCTCATCCCAAATGCCATAGAACACCATCCCATGGATAACAATACGGTATTAACAGTCTTTGAAACCTTCGCATCAAATAATAGGCGCAAGCGAATGCTCCGCACCCTCGCTGAAATCTGCCACGTGGCAGCAATGAATCCATGGAGTGACACGACTATTACCTTCAATGCCAGTGACGAACCTAAATTCCAAACAGCCCGAGCACCAGCTGCACTGGTCCTCAGTCCAATTGTGGATGACTTTCGACTCACCAAAGTACTCATGGATGGCGGCAGTGGATTAAACCTCATCTATGAGAAAACTCTTCAAAAAATGGAAATAGACTTGAACCGCATTGAGCAAAGTAGCACAACCTTCAGAGGAATCATCCCCAGTCAGGAAGCACACTGTACTGGGAAAATCACAATAGATGTGGTATTCGGCACGCCGGAGAACTATAGGTCCGAAGAAATTACATTCCAAGTGGCCCCGTTTAGTAGTGGATACCGCACCCTTTTAGGACGGGAGGCATTCACGATCTTCCAAGCCATGCCCCATTATGGGTACATGAAGCTCAAAATGCCCAGGCCCAACGGAATCATCACTCTTGCTAGTGATCCAGACACAGCACTCCGCGCCAAAAACAAAATAGCCGCATGGACCTCGAGGCATTATTCGAAGCTCTTTCGGCCGAGGAATTAACTGCGCTACGCTCCACAGCGGACAGGGACGATGTGATACTTGACAAGAGATCCAAGTCCACCTCTTTTAAACCAATGGATGAAATAGTCAAATTCCAAGTCCACCCAACGGATCCTACAAAAACAGCCTCCATCGGGGCACAGTTAAACCCCACCGTGGACGTCGCACTACGAGAGTTCCTGCGCGAGAATTGGGACATATTCTCCTGGCACCACTCAGACATGCCAGGATTCCCATGCAGGCTGGCCGAGCACAGCCTCAATATCCTAATGGAATTCAAGCCAGTCAAGCAGGCTCTTCGGCGTTTCTCTGAACCTAAGAGACAGGCTATGGGAGAGGAACTTGGCAAGTTATTGGAGGCCGGATTCATTAGAGAAATAAAACACACGGACTGGCTAGCAAACCTGGTGATGGTGCCAAAGAAGGACAAATCCTGGCGCCTATGTGTCGATTTCAAGGACCTCAACAAGGCTTGCCCAAAGGATCCCTTCCCCCTCCCCCGTACTGATCAAATTATCGATGCTACCGCAGGACACGACTCATTGTGTTTCCTCGACGCATACTCCGGCTACAACCAAATCAAGATGGCGGAGTCCGACCAAGCCGCAACGGCATTTATCACACCATACGACCCCTTCTGTTTCAACACAATGCCTTTTGGGCTCAAAAACGCCGGTGCAACATATCAGCGCATGATTCAGACATGTCTGGAGAAACAGATCGGCAAAACAGTAGAGGAATACGTAGACGATGTGGTCGTCAAAACCAAACACGTCGACTCTCTAATAGACGACTTGAGGCTCACATTCGACAACCTCCGAACATACGACATCAAGCTCAATCCGAAAAAATGCTTTTCGGCATACCAGCCGGAAAGCTCCTGGGTTTCATTGTCTCCAGTAGAGGAATTGAAGCTAATCCGGCCAAAATCCGAGCTTTGTCACAGTTGGCTACCCCAACAGACCTCAAACAAATCCAGAAATTAACTGGATGTGTGGCGGCTCTAAGTCTCTTTATCTCCTGCTTAGGAGAAAAGGCATTACCCCTTTATCGCCTCCTTCGGCGCACCGAACACTTCGAGTGGACGGACGCTGCCACAGCCGGATTGGAAGAATAAAGGCCATATTGGCAACCAACCCAATCCTGGCCACACCAAACATTGGCGAACCAATGCTGTTATACATTGCGGCAACTCATCAGGTTGTAAGCGCAGTGCTCGTCGTCGAACGAGAAGCGAACGGACATAAATTCCCTATTCAAAAGCCGGTATATTATGCATCCACTGTCCTCACTCCATGCAAATCACGTTACCCACATTATCAAAAGATAGCCTATGCGGTATTCATGGCATCCCGGAAGCTGCGACACTACTTTCAAGAGTGCTCGATTACAGTAGCCTCAGAAGTGCCACTTAATGATATTATAAACAACCGCGAAGCCACGGGCCGGATTGCCAAATGGGCCATTGAGCTCCTCCCATTCGACATAACATACAAACCTCGGTGATCCATTAAATCGCAAGTATTGGCCGACTTTGTCGCCGAATGGACGGAAGCCGAACTCCCTAAAGAGTACGGCGCATACTCCAATTGGATCATGCACTTCGACGGCTCCAATATGCTGGCTGGTCTGGGGGCTGGCGTCGTCCTGACGTCCCCAACTAGAGATATAGTGCAATACATACTGCAAATACTGTATACAGACTCCGATAACGCAGCCGAATACGAAGCCCTGTTACATGGTCTTCGGATGGCAGTTTCCATGGGCATTCAACGCCTAGAGGTGCGTGGGGATTCAAACCTCGCAATATCCCAAATAAATGGAGACTTCGATGCCAAAGATCCGAAGATGGCAGCCTATCGAAACGTCGTCCTAAAGATGTCAGCTCGGTTCGAGGGGCCCGAATTTCACCTGTGGCTTGGGAAAACAATCAGGCGGCGGATATCCTCGCCCGCATCAGCGCAAAACACGATGTGGTCCCCCTCCCCAACATCTTTTTGGAGAGGTTGTTTAAGCCATCCGTGGTATGGGAAGGGGACACTGGTAACAATAGTCCGGACCCGGCCAAAATGCCCGATACCGAACACTCTGACATAATCGGAGGCTCTGCAACCGAAATAACACCTTCAGCCCACGTCATAATGGCCATCATTGCCCCGTGGACAGAACCATTCTTGGCCTACCTAACTAGGCAGGAACTTCTCGCAGACCAAAATGAGGCACGCTGCATAGTGCGGTGATCTAAAGCCTACAGGGTCCACGAGGGAGAGCTGTATAAAAAAAGCACTACCGGAGTCCTTCAAAGGTGCATCTCCGAAGAGGAAGGGCGGAAGCTTTTGGCATAAATTCATGCCGGACTTGGTGGCCACCATGCCACAGCCCGGGCCCTTGTAAGCAAGGCCTTCCGTACAGGGTTTTATTGGCCGACGGCCCGGGCAGACGCACAGGACTTGGTCCAACGCTGCGCCGGTTGCCAGCTTTTTGCAAACCAAAGCCACATGCCACCCACCGCCCTCCAAACAATCCCCATTACCTAGCCCTTCACGGTCTAGGGGCTTGACATGGTTGGACCCCTTAAAGGGGGAACCCATAAGAAAAAATACTTACAGGTCATGGTGGATAAATTCACCAAATGGATAGAAGCCAAACCTGTTAAAACAGCCGAATCCGGACCTGTGATAGACTTCATATCCGGGGTCGTACACCGTTATGGCGTCCCCCACAGCATCATCACTGACAACGGCATGAACTTCATGGCCGATGAGGTAAAACTCTGGTGCAGCAACATGGGCATCAAGCTCGATTATGCTTCCGTCTATCACCCACAAACCAACGGCCAAGTTGAGCGAGCAAATGGTCTTATCATGAGCGGCATGAAACCCAGATTAGTGCGGTCCTTAAAGGAGTCTAACACGCACTGGGTAGAGGAGCTTGACTCTGTACTCTGGGGGCTGCGGACCACGCCGAATCGTACTACCGGATATATACCCTTCTTTATGGTGTACGACACGAGGCAGTTCTGCCCTGCGACATAATTCATGACTCACCTCGAGTGCGCATGTATGAAGAAATAGAAGCCGAGCTCGATCGGCAGGACAGTCTGGACACCCTGGAGGAGGAGCGCGACGTGGCAAAAACCTGTTCCGCATTTTAGCAGCAACAGGCTCGCAGATACCAAAGCAGAGAAGTACGGGCCAAAACTTATAACATTTGCGAGTTAGTTCTACGCCTGCCAGAGAAGAAAAGGTCCAAGCTCGAGCCCAAATGGGAAGGTCCCTTCATTATTGACCAAGTTCTGACTGGTGGAGCGTACCGTCTGTGGGATGCATCGAATAATCGACTTGAGCCGAACCCATGGAACGCAGCCAGGCTCCGAAGATTCTACGCCTAGCACCGGACTCTATGTTCATCTCCTTCCTCTGTCCATTTTTTTCATATATATTATCTATCTTTTTTCTCTTTCTTTCTTTTATTCTTTCCCTAGGCCTTCAAGGGCTAACTTGTGCCTCGCTTGCACATTATAGATGCGCTAGCCGCGCTCGTTATACCTGGGGGCTTCTTACACAGAAGCTTAATTATCTATCTGGGCTTCATGCCCATCACATGCGTTATTCTTCCGCATGTACCTTTTCTTCGCCATTATATGCATCGATATGAGTTAAGTGTTGGCCAAGTTGGGTTGCCTGGCTCTTGTATTTATGCCATACGTTCCCGTTAATTCGGCTAGGGCATAAGGGGAGCACCTCTGTGATTGTTACTGTCAGGTCACCCGGATGTGTACCTCAGACTGGGTGAAGCCGAAAGCTAGCGTTCTTAAGGGAATATTCGGTTGGTGAACAAAAGATGATTTTTTTCCATATTGTGCCCCCAGATGTTTTTTGCCTGCATTTCTTCTCGCAGTCCGGACATGCACTTTAGGGCATGCGTACCTAGGGAAAGGAACCCTTAACGGAACTATTCTCCCTAGAAGATGTTTCTTACTACCCATGTAATATAACATAACTAGTTGGACACTTGTCTGTTCAAGCACTAATGACCCCTACGCCTGGTCTCCACGCATACCTCGGTTCTTATATAACTGAGCTGGTATTCAAATACACTCCAGACTGTCGGGTCCCGAGGTTGAAGCGAAAAGGTCTGCCATGACAAATGATTTACAATCCGGCTAGAAGGCATTATACATGTCACTTTAATTACATAGTCATGCAGACTAACTAAATTCCTCTTCTATACCATCCAACAGGCGGTCTAGCCTACAATCCTGTTGGGAATACTTTGCGGCTAATTCTACTTGCCCATAGACTAAGCTAATGGGGATCTCTTTCCCATCGGGCCCCACAGGTCCAACTTCGGCCATGTGATTTGGGTCACCCTTGGTATACCGCGTCTTCACCATGGCCCAGGCTTCCCTGGCACCTTGACGGCAGGCAGATATCTTCCATAATCGAAAGCGTCGCCGTGCTCCCTTGAGCTTCTTCGCAAGCTCTCCAATGCCTTCTGGCAGGGAGACGGATGGCCACAAGGCCTAGGCAATACCTTGCATCACCTACCGAACTCGTTCATGCAGTTGTGAGAGCTCGGATGGAAGATCACCCACAGACCTGGGCATCTCCTCTGCAGGACGACCTATAAGCATACCTGCAGACATAATTGTTAGCCGGCTTCTCCGCCGACCTCTTTTTTAAGGGTTCGTTCAAGCACTTATTGAAAATGCCGCGTCGGAGCCGCTTATTCTCCTTCTCAGAGTCCGCAAGCTGGGCTCGAACATCTTTTAGTTCCACGCTCAGCTTGGTATTGGCGTCTTGGAGATTGTTTTTCTCCCGCCTGACCTCAGACAGCACGCGTTCGCCAACCTTTAGCTGTTGTACGGCATTCTGGTCCTCCGGATTCTCTCCAGATTCATCTGCAATATCTACTGTTAGATCTGGAGCCACGCCACACGCTATATGGTACCTATCATTCTTTGAAACAAATGTTACCAGCTAGGGACTTTTTAGGTTCCTTCAATGTGGCAACGGCGGCCCGAAGTTGGGTGTTGCATTCCTCCAGCTCCTGTGACAGTCGAGTATTCTTCTCTGTAAGAACCTGCACAATAGATGATCCTTAAATCAGTTCTACTAACTGTTTCAAGTCTCAGGGGCTACTGATACATATAATCATCAGATTTGCTTACCCGTACATCCCTTACATACTGGTCCGTGGCTCTGGCTAGACCATTTTGAGCAGCATAAAGGTATGCGTCTCCAGAATTGAAGGCATCAAATGACTTTGGGGAGAAGCAAGCGTCACGGAGTACGGCTTGGCAACGCCTATGATTCATGGAGCTCTCCACTTCTGAATTTTTAGCGGATAGTCTATCTGCATCCTCTGTAGGAGGAGTATCCAGTGTCCGCCCCATGTCGGCTTCCGCCTCTATGTCCGGCCCTGGAGCCCGACTGGTGGAAGCATGATCGGCAGCCTCACCGGGCATATTCCGGCGAGCATTTTTTGTTAAAGAAACATGGACGTCATTACATTTTGAGAAAGACGACAACCACGGAGCGGGGTTTTTGTCATACCTCTGCGCCGACATCTCCGTCCTGACCGCCTTCCTTTTTGGCCTGCCCGGCCTTGGTGCCTCTTGTTGGCGAGTTGCTGCGGGTTCGGCACGGCATCCCGAAGACCTTCCCAGTAAAACACCATATGTATATGGTAGATGAAGTGTCTAAAAGGGGATCCTAGTTTTTGGAGTTGGGATTTTTGGTGTTTCTTACGTGCGACGCGGGAAGCAGTCCGAGATAGTTGGCCATAATGGCCACCATGGCGTCATCACAACTTAATTGATAGAACTGCCGGTCTATCAGCTCTACGAATATGTCCGGATCTTCTTCGAGTCCGGGACCGAAGGCCCGGTCAGGGTCCTCTGGTTGTGGGGATGGGCTGTTGACCTCCCTTATGGATTTTTGCAGTTCCTGCCGCACAATGGCAAGGTTAATACCTACGACAAAGAATGTGGGAAGAATGGAAGTAGGGGGATCTAACTCACCCAGCTTCGAGGGTTGTATATGGAGAACCATCCCGTGGCTTGATGTGGACGAACTCCTCCTCCTCTCCCTTGAACAACTCGGACAATGTTTTTGCCAAAGCAGCAACGGTGTCTGGACCCTTGCGCCCGCAACAGGTGGCATCATCTTCCCCGTTAAAACACCATAGAGGGTGCCCTCGATATTGAAGTGGTTGCACTCCCCGCATTATACATATTGACATAACCTCGATTAATGTCAATCCTGATTGAGCCAGCGCTTTAATCTGGTTCATCAGATAAAGGACTTCTCTGTTGTCTTCCTCCTGTGGGCTCCGTGGGCTCCAACTTCGGCATTTCTTCAGAGGAGCATTACAGAACTCAGGAAGACCCCGCCGAACAGGGTCCGGAAGGGGGATGTCCTCCATATAAAACCATTCCGAAGGCCGGTCTTCGGACGTCTTCTTCGGAGTACCGGACATGTATCTAGTTTCGACGATGCGCCATATTTCGGCTCCGCCTACTTGATAAAGTGACCCCTTCTGTGTGCGGGGGACGAGGAAAAATAACCTTTTCCACAGCTCGAAATGAGCCTGGCAGCCCTGGAATAACTCGCAAAGGGCAACATAGCCGGCGATGTGTAATATGGAAGCAGGGGTGAAATTATGCAGTTGGAGGCCGTACTCTAGGAGCCCGCGGAGGAACGGATGAATTGGAAATCCGAGTCCCCTTAATAAATAAGGAACAAGGCATACCCGCTCCCCCGTAGAGGGGCTGGGGAAGCTCTCCGCTTGCTCCCCGCCATTGTAGGTGGCGAGCACGGCTCGGATGGGAACCATATACGCTGGAGGGAGAAATCCCTTAGTCTACAGTTCGACTAATCGACTGTGTGGGACTGAACACCTCTCCCAATCACCGGGTTTAAGGCTACGGGGGCGGGAGGAGGAGCTACGGAGGTCGGCCATGCTGGAGTGGATCTTTCCGAAGCGCGCTCCGATGGATTCTCGCTAGGGGAGGATGGTATGGATTGGATCTAAGAATCCCCATCCCTTTAATAGACAATTTATTTATCTGGCTAGGGGGCAAATGTAAAAACGCCCTGGCGCCTCGTATTCATTCGACGCGTGGAAAATAGCCCTTATTGGGCGCAGAAGCCAAGATGTCCAACATTTATGGGACCGGACACTGCTTAACAAACGTTTGAAATTTGGAGAAGAACCCGCCTTGCAATGCCGAAGACAACACTGCACGCCGGACTCATCATCATTGAAGCCTGGTTCGGGGGCTACTGAGGGAGTCCTGGATTAGGGGGTATCCGGATAGCCGTATTATATCCTTTAGCCGGACTGTTAGACTATGAAGATACAAGATTGAAGACTTCGTCCCGTGTCCGGATGGGACTCTACTTGGCGTGGAAGGCAAGCTAGGCAATACAGATGTGTATATCCCCTCCTTTGTAACCGACCTTATGTAACCCTCGACCCCTCTGGTGTCTATATAAACCGGAGGGTTTTAGTCCATAGGACAACATACAATCATACCATAGGCTAGATTCTAGGGTTTGGCCTCTCTGATCTCGTGGTAGATCAACTCTTGTGCTGCTCATATTATCAAGAATAATCAAGCAGGACGTAGGGTTTTACCTCCATCAAGAGGGCCCGAACTTGGGTAAAACATCGTGTCCCCTGCCTCCTGTTACCATCCGCCTTAGACGCACAGTTCGGGACCCCCTACCCGAGATCTGTCGGTTTTGACACCGACACCTATGTTACAAGGTGTGAAGTTGAGTAAGACTCAATGCCCGACCAATTCAGAAGATAGAGAGAAAATGAAAGATGTTCCCTATGTTTCAGCCATAGGCTCTATCATCTATGCAATGCTGTGTACCAGACCTGATGTGTGCCTTGCTATTAGTTAAGCAGGGAGGTACCAAAGTAATCCAGGAGTGGATCACTGGACAGCGGTCAAGAACATCTTAAAATACCTGAAAATGACTAAGGATATGTTTCTCGTTTATGGAGGTGACAAAGAGCTCATTGTAAATGGTTACGTTGATGCGAGCTTTGACACTGATCCGGACGATTCTAAATCGCAAACCGGATACGTGTTTATATTGAACGGCGGAGTTGTTGGTTGGAGCAGTTCTAAACAAAGTGTCGTGGCGGGATCTACGTGTGAAGTGGAGTACATTGCTACTTCGGAAGCAGAGAATGAAGGAGTTCATATCCGATCTAGGTGTCATACCTAGTGTATTGGGTCCAATGAAAATCTTTTGTGACAATACTGGTGCAATTGCCTTGGCAAAGGAATCTAGATTTCACAAGAGAACCAAGCACATCAAGAGAAGCTTCAATTCCATCTGCGATCAAGTCCAGGTGGGAGACATAGAGATTTGCAAGATGCATACGGATCTGAATGTTGCAGACCCATTGACTAAGCCTCTCTCACGAGCAAAACATGATCAGCACCAAGGCTCCATTGGTGTTAGAATCATTACTGTGTAATCTAGACTATTGACTCTAGTGCAAGTGGGAGACTGAAGGAAATATGCCCTACAGGCAATAATAAAGTTATTATTTATTTCCTCATATCATGATAAATGTTTATTATTCATGCTAGAATTGTATTAACCGGAAACTTAGTACATGTGTGAATACATAGACAAACAGATTGTCACTAGTATGCCTCTACTTGACTAGCTCATTAATCAAAGATGGTTAAGTTTCCTAACCATAGACATGAGTTTTCATTTGATTAACGAGATCACATCATTAGAAGAATGATATGATTGACTTGACCCATTCCATTAGCTTAGCACTTGATCGTTTAGTTTACTGACATTGCTTTCTTCATGACTCATACATGGTCCTATGACTATGAGGTTATGCAACTCCCGATTACCGGATGAACACTTTGTGTGCTAGCAAACGTCACAACGTAACTGGGTGATCATAAAGGTGCTCTACATGTGTCTCCGATGGTACTTGTTGAGTTGGCATAGATCAAGATTAGGATTTGTCACTCCGATTGTCGGAGAGGTATCTCTGGGCCCACTCGGTAATGCACATCACTATAAGCCTTGCAAGCATTGTAACTAATGAGTTAGTTGCGAGATGATGTATTACGGAACGAGTAAAGAGACTTGCCGGTAATGAGATTAAACTAGGTATTGAGATACCGACGATCGAATCTCGGGCAAGTAACATACCGATGACAAAGGGAACAACGTATGTTGTTATGCGGTTTGACCGATAAAGATCTTCATAGAATATGTGGGAGCCAATATGAGCATCCAGGTTCCTCTATTGGTTATTGACCGGAGACGTGTCTCGGTCATGTCTACATAGTTCTCGAACTCGTAGGGTCCGCACGCTTAAAGTTTGTTGACGATCGGTATTATGAGTTTTTGTGTTTTGATGTACCGAAGGTAGTTTGGAGTCTCGGATATGATCACAGACATGACAAGTAGTCTCTAAATGGTCGAGACGTAAATATCGATATATTGGACGATTATATTAGGACACTCGAAGTGTTCCGGGTGGTTTCGGAGAAAACCGGAGTGCCGGAGGGTTACCAGACCCCCCCCGGGAGAAATAGTGGGCCTTATGGGCCTTAGTGGAGAGAGAGGGAGAGATGGCCTAGGGCAGGCCGCACGCCCATCCCCCTCTAGTCCGAATTGGACTAGGAGAGGGGGGCCGGCGCCCCCCATTCCTTCTCCCTCTCCCCCTTCCTTCCCCCCCCCCTAGCAGGAGTAGGAAAGACGGGAGTCCTACTCCTACTAGGAGGAGGACTTCTCCTCCTGGCGCGCCTACAGGGGCCGGCTGGCCTCCCCCCTTGCTCCCTTATATACGGGGGCAGGGGGCACCTCTAGACACACAAGTTGATCTGTTGATCTCTCCCAACCATGTGAGGTGCCTCCCTCCATCATAATCCACGTCGATCATATCGTAGTGGTGCTTAGGCGAAGCCCTGCGTCGGTAGCATCATCATGACCATCATCACGCTGTCGTGCTGACGAAAGTCTCCCGTGAAGCTCTGCTGGATCGGAGTTTGTGGGACGTCACTGAGCTGAACGTCTGCTGAACTCGGAGGTGCCGTGCGTTCGGTACTTGGATCGGTCGGATCGTTAAGACGTACGACTACATCAACCGCGTTGTGCTAACGCTTCCGCTTTCGGTCTACGAGGGTACGTGGACAAACTCCCCCCTCTCGTTGCTATGCATCACATGATCCTGTGTGTGCGTAGGATTTTTTTTGAAATTACTACATTCCCCAACAGTCGGGGCACGTCCTCGCGATCCGTAGATCGATCTGGTATGTGCTGCTCTATTGTCCAGGTCCTGCCAAAGGTCATATGTATAACCTCAACCTGTTTTATCTCTGCCTTTACGATGAGGCGGGGCGGGCTGGTGTTCGACTTGAGTTGCCGTTTTATCCCGACCAAGTGGCGGTCGGTCAGCCGCATTGCGCGATGATGGTGCGGGCTCCGGTGCCTCGTCATCGAACTGAGGTACCAATTTGCGCTTCGGGTAGCTTTTAGCTGGGCGCTTGAGGCCGTATTCTTTGGCTGCTAGTACATCGGTCCATCTATCATTGAGCAGATGTGGCTATTATCTAGTGCTTAAAGCGCTCCTACTCGAGAGGTTCCTCAGGTACGATAAAATCCTCGGAGAGCGGGAGATAACTACTATCCTTTGAGTCTTTGTTTATGGCCTGTTCATTAGGGCTAACTTGCCCATCTTCCCGATCGTCTTGTTCGACAGTTCGTTTGTCAGGATCTTCTCTGTCTTCGGCATCGTCCGGAGTGTTATCGTCTCCCGTGCCGGTGTTACTGTCTCTTCCACGACGCGACTTAGAGCGGCACCGTTGACGCCAGCGTTTTGGTTGTATCACAGGAGGTTCGTCCTCAACTGGATTTTCTTTGTCATCGTCGTTAGTTCTTTTAGGTGTATCCACCATGTACACGTCGTAAGAAGAGGTGGCCGTCTAGCGTCCGGTAAACGGCGGGTCTTGGCCCTGCTCCTCATCGGCATCGTCGTCCATACCATCGATGTCTTCGTATCCATAATCAAGCGTGTCGGTTAAGTCTTCGATAGTGGCTACGAAGTGGGCGGTGGGTGGGAAGCGAAATTCTCCGTCATCAGCCTCCAGTTCGGACCGGATATAATTCGGCTGTGAGCCCCCCGCTAAGGATAGTGCTCTTAACGAGTTTAACACATCGCCCAAAGGCGAGTGCTGGAAAATATCTGTGGAGATGAATTCGATGATCGATGACCGATCAAGCTCGACGCACGCGGACGCACAAGGTTCGGAACCTGTAGCTGGAGACGAGTCCATGGTTCCGGTGACACAGATGTTACTTGAAGTTAGGTCTGTGTGCGGCTCCAACGCCGCTGAGTCTGCGGCTTCCGCGGCGGGGTTGAGCTTCCCATCCTCGGATGGCGCGATCTGCTCCGGATCTAAGGCTTGAGCAGCTACATGTACTATCTCCTGGGTATGGTCCGATGACGGATTTACATCGTGTTCATCGTGGTGGTGGCGAGAAGCTGCCGTGGTCTCGAATCCGTCAAAGATCAAGTCTCCGCGGATATCTGTGACGTAGTTCAAGCTTCCAAATCTGACCTGATGGCCAGGGGCGTAGCTTTTGATCTGCTGCAGATGGCCAAGCGAGTTGGCCCACAGTGCGAAGCCGCCGAACACGAAGATCTGCTGGGGAGGAAGACTTTCTCTTGGACAGCATCGTTGTAGATGGTCGAAGGAGCCATCGAACCTTTTGACAATGGCACAGTGGAACTCTCTATGAAATCACCAATGTCGGTGTCAAAACCGGCGAATCTCGGGTAGGGGGTCCCGAACTATGTGTCTAAGGTCGATGGTAACAGGAGACAAGGGACACAGTGTTTACCCAGGTTTGGGCCCTCTCTATGGAGGTAATACCCTACTTCTTGCTTGATCGATCTTGATGAATATGAGTATTACAAGAGTTGATCTACCACGAGATCGTAATGGCTAAACCCTAAAAGTCTAGGCTGTCTGACTATGATTATGAGGATATATCTCTATGGACCTAGCCCTCCGGTTTATATAGACACCGGAGGGATCTAGTGTAGCGACCAGACCTCAAACGGTCCAATCTCTGTGCTCAGGTGTCATCCCTGGATCAGTAATGCTAACACCACATAGTACTTGAAGGATTTATAACAGAGTAGCAATCACACACTTATTACATCGAGTGTCTCAAAAGAGAACTTATTACAATAAATATGGCTTAAGGCCATATAAATACGATAACAAAGGAAGGCTTGGAAGATAAGTGAGTCCATCAACTCCAACGGCATCACTGAGTATAGAACAACGACCTAAAAGGCACCTTACTTGTCGTCTGAAAAGTCTGCAACATGAACGTTGCAGCCTGAAACGGGTCAGCACATGGAATATGCTGGCAATGTAACACATAGAGAGCAATTAAAGAGTAATGCTATACTACGTGCATATTTGGTTGGTGGAAAGCTCTATGGTTACAGTTTTGCGTAAAGCCAATTTTTCCCTACTGCAAAGGAATAAATTTTATTTACCTATCATGGTAGTTGTTAAACATTGAGAGTGCAGACACCCTCTCAATCCCAATTAAACATCAACATTAAAACCCAACAAATTAATTAGAGTAACATGATGAGATTCACATGATAATCCAAGTACTAGATACTCAAGATGTCCATAACAGGGGACACGGCTAAGCATGATTAGTTTATACACTCTGCAAAGGTTTGCGCACTTTCCCCCACAAGACTCGATCTCCTCCGTTCGTATTCTCGCACTACATGGTGTTTGAGAAACGGATGACCGAGACATAGTCTTTCAGAAGCGCTAGCACCTTACGAACGGGTAGACCGTTACACCTACTTTCCCCTACATCTGCTAGTCTACCACTGTAAGAGTTCGCATGACTTACTCAACTATGCTAGAGCCCATAGTAGCTTGTGGCTGCACACGGAAGTTTCTAGCATGAATAATCTCATGATCCCTTTGAGCCTGGGTGGCGGTCCAAAAGAAAACAGGCAATCGCTGGAATACCCAGGTGCCTCAATCCACCCAGATGTGTATTTAAGTTGCCACCTTAGATAAAACCATTGATTTAACAAACTCACATCTGTCATGGATTTCACTCACCCAATCCACGTCTACTAGCATAGCATGGCATAAGGAAACATAGAAATAACTCCCAAAGGTTTGATAATAAACAGGTAATAGGTACTACCTCAACTACTTCCCAAACTCACAATTTAATTAGATCCTAAACATGCAATGTGTGAGGATTGATCTAATGCAATAAAAACTGGGTAGAAGGAAGTATGATCAAAGTGTTACTTGCCTTGCTAATGATCCGAGAAACCTAGTGATTTGAAGTAGCAAGCGGTGCACTCCAGGTACTCTATCGCAAACAAACAAGCATACAATAAGTACTCAACTAATGCAAAAGTAAAACTCGAATAAGATATCTAACCAGACAGTTCAACTTAAGAACTCCGGTTGGCAAAAAAAACCAAATCGAACGAAGCAACGAAAGACAAACGGCAAAAGAAACAGGCTTCGTTTACTATTCTAGATCTAGGGCAATTTTTACAAAGGCAAAAACTTGTTTGAGTTGGTTAAACGTAAAGAGGGTTTCGAGACGAAACTCCAGGCGCTTGAATCGCCTGATTCCGATAAATGAGCGAAAAGTTATACTAGAACAAAAATCGAATCAGGAATCGCGATCAGAAAAATCGCGGATTTAATCCGAGAAAAGAAAAGCGACGAACAGATTAACGAACGAACGTTCGTTATCTAGATCTAAACGATGAACGCGTTCGTTAAAACGAACGAACGAGCGAACGCTCGCTAATTAACTAAACCGAAAAAACCGATCTATCTAAAAAACGAATCTAAAAAAGAACCGGCGAGCGGCTCGACATCGTCGGCGGCGAACTCCGGGGGCGGCAGGGCGGCGGCGGCAGGTGGCTGCGGCGGCGGCTCCTGGCGCTAGGGTTTCGGGCGGGGCGCGGTGGTGGGCTGGGGCGGCCCTGGGCGGCGGTACTTAAAGGCCTCGGCCAGACAGATTCTAGGCCGAACACGGCCCGAAGTCGGTTCGCGTTTTTTTAATAATTACGCTCAGAAAAAAACAAAAGGAATACTAAACGGACTCCAAAAATCCCGAAATAAATTTTTCCCGGCTTCTAAAATCAAGCCGCACAGGATGAACATTTATTTGGGGCCTAAATGCAATTTTGAAAAACGCGCATTTTTCTTAAATTCAAATAAAATAGCTAATAAAACCAAAATAAAATCTTATTTGATTTTATTATTAAATCCTCAATATTTCTTTGTTTTGGGAAAGTTATTTTATTCCCTCTCTCATAGTTTGATAATATAAATAATTGAAGATAAAATAAATAAAATCAAATGATCCTATTTTCAAAATTTGAGAAAACTCAAATATGAAAATAACGAAATCCCCAACTCTCTCCGAGGGTCCTTGAGTCGCGTAGAATTTCTAGGATCAACCAAAATGCAATAAAATATGATATGCAATGATGATCTAGTGTATAACATTCCAAATTGAAAATTTGGGATGTTACAAACCTACCCCCCTTAAGATGAATCTCGCCCTCGAGATTCGGGTTGGCTAGAAAATAGGTGAGGGTGGTCCTTCAGCAATTCTTCCTCTCGTTCCCAGGTGGCTTCATCCTCCGTGTGGTGGCTCCACTGAACCTTGCAAAACTTGATAACCTTGCTGCGGGTGACTCGGCTAGCATACTCAAGAATCTTGACTGGTTTCTCCTCATAGGTCAAATCACTGTCCAACTGAATCGCTTCCAGCGGCATTGTATCTCTCAGCGGTATATCAGCCATCTCTGCGTGGCACTTCTTCAACTGGGAAACGTGGAACACGTCATGAACTCCTGACAATCCTTCGAAAAATTCCAACTTATAAGCTACTTCTCCCATACACTCCAAATCCTTGTATTGGCCTACAAAACGTGGCGCTAATTTTCCCTTAACTCCAAAACGCTTAACTTCTCGAAGTGGAGATACTCGAAGATAAACTCGGTCTCCGACTTCGTAAACTGTCTCCTTGCATTTTGAATCTGCGTAGCTCTTCTGCCTGGATTGGGCTACTTTGAGCCTATCGCGAATCAATTTCACTTTCTATTCAGACTCCTTAATCAGATCCGGTCCAAACAACTGTCGGTCTCCAACTTCATCCCATGACAATGGTGTTCTGCACCTTCTTCCGTACAAATCTTCAAAAGGGGCCATCTTCAACTGGATTGATAACTGTTGTTGTAACAGAACTCTGTGTATGGCAAATTCTCGTCCCAAATAGATCCGTAATCTAGCACACAAGCTCTCAGCATATCCTCCAAAATCTGATTGACTCTCTCGGTCTGTCCATCTGTCTGCGGATGGAAAGTTGTACTGAACTCTAGCCTGGTACCCAAAGTTTCATGCAACTGATTCCAGAACTTTGAGGTAAATTGGGTTCCTCTATCTGATACAATGCTCCTTGGAACTCCATGCAGACATACGATCCTGGTCATGTATATCTTTGCCAACTTGGCACTAGTATAGGTAGTCTTCACTGGGATGAAATGAGCTACCTTTGTCAAACGATCGACTACCCCATATCGAGTCATAGCCTGAACGAGTTCTGGGCAATCCTGTGATAAAATCCATGCCTAACTTATCCCACTTCCATTCGGGTATCGGCAATGGTTGTAGCAATCCTTCTGGCTTCTGATGCTCTGCTTTTACTCTCTGACATACATCACAAACTGCTACATACTCCGCAATATCCTTCTTCATTCCGGTCCACCAGAAAGTATCCTTCAAATCCAAATACATCTTGGTATTTCATGGGTGAATTGAATATGGTGAAACATGGGCCTCTTGCAGAATCAACTTCCTGATCTCCGGGTCATTGGGCACATAAACACGGTCTTCAAACCATAAGGTATCGTGCTCATCCTCACGAAATCCTTTAGCTTTTCCTTTGCTCATTTTCTCCTTAATAGAAGCGATCTCCTTGTCAGTCTTTTGAGCTTCTCTGATCTTATCCATCAAAGTAGACTGAATCTCCAATGCTGCTACATAGCCTCTCGGGACTATCTCCAAACGTAGCTCACGAAGATTTTCGGCTAACTCCCTTGGTAAATCTCCCGTCATTAGGGTGTTGACATGAATTTTACGGCTCAGCGCATCGGCTACTATGTTAGCCTTTCCAGGATGATAATGCAATCTCATATCATAATCCTTGATGAGCTCCAACCATCTCCTTTGCCTGAGATTCAACTACTTCTACGTGAAAATATACTTCAAACTCTTGTGATCCGTTACACCTCACAATGATTTCCAATGAGAAAGTATCTCCAAGTCTTCAATGCATGCACTACGGCTGCCTACTCCAAATCATGCCCGGAATAATTTAACTCATGAGGCTTGAGCTGTGGTGAGGCATATGAAACAACTCTTCCTTCTTGCATAAGCACTGCTCTAAGTCCTCGACGTGAAGCGTCGCAATACACCTCATAATCCTTGGTCTGATTTGGCAAAATCAACACAGGTGATGTAACCAAACGTTTCTTCAACTCCTGGAAACTGGCCTCACATTCCTTAGTCCATATGAACTTGGTATCCTACTTCAGCAACTCCGTCATAGGCTTCGCAATCTTCAAGAAATTTTCAATGAATCTCCGGTAGTATCCTGCAAGTCCAAGAAAAATCCGGATCTCTCCAACTATTGTTGGGGCTTCCCAATTTGTCACAGTGTCAACCTTGGTGGGATCTACTACTATACCTTCTCCAGATATAACGTGTCCGAGGAATCCAACTTCCTTCAACCAAAACTCACATTTGCTAAACTTGGCATATAACTGATGTTCTCTGAGCTTACCAAGTACCAAACGCAAATGCTCCTTATGCTCCTCTTCGTTCTTCGAGTAAACCAGGATATCATCAATGAACACTACGATGAACTTATCCAAAAACTCCATAAACACTTTGTTCATCATGTTCATAAAATAGGCAGGTGCGTTTGTCAGACCAAATGACATAACGGTATACTCGTACAGCCCATACCTGGTGGTAAAAACTGTCTTAGGTATATCCTGTTCTCGAATCTTCAACTCATGGTATCCTGATCGCAGGTCGATCTTGGAAAATACCTTAGCTACTTGCAATCGATCAAACAGATCATTGATCATCGGTAGTGGGTACTTGTTCTTGATGGTTACTTCATTCAATCCTCAATAATCAACAACCATCCTTAATGATCCATCCTTCTTCTCCACTAGAAGTACTGGCGATCCCCAAGGTGAAGAACTTGGGCGAATATAACCTTTATCCAGTAACTCCTTAATCTCTTCCAAATCCTTTGCGGGCATCCTATATGGTCTCTTAGATATTGGCCCTGTGCCTGGCAAAAGCTCAATCAAAAACTCAATATCTCTATCCAGTGGCATGCCTGGCAACTCCTCTGGAAATACATCTGGGAAATCCTTCACTACTGGTACTTCCTCCTGCACAACTCCTGTTAAGCAATTTACTTGAGTCCTCTTTGGCACATGCCGGGATACATACTTGATCCTTCTTCCTTCTGGGGTGGTAAGCAAAATTGACTTACTGGCGCAATCGATGTTTCCTCCATACATCGACAGCAATCCATACCCAGGATTACATCCAAACCTTGTGATTCCAAAATGATCAAATCCGAGGGAAACACATGCCTACCTATACTCAATGGCACTTGAAAACATCCCTTGCTAGCCATATACTCCACTCCTGGTGAGCTTACTAACATAGGGGTTCTAAGAACTTTGGTGGGCAGGTTATACTTATCCACAAATCCCCTTGATATGTATGAATGCGATGCACCAGTATCAAAAGAACGAGTGCAGTAAATGACTTAACCAAAAACTTACCGATTACTGCATCCGGCTGCTCTTCAACCTCCTCCACGTTAACGTGGTTCACCTGTCCCCTGTTGAAAGGGTTCGACTTCTTCCCAGAGCTTCCATTGCCATTTCCATTCTGGGCTTCAGGACATTCATTGGCATAATGTCCGGTCTTCTGGCACTTGAAACAAGTGACTTGGCTCAGATCTCTCTTGGCTGGGGTTGATGGGTTGGTGCGGTTCTGGCCATTGCTTCCTCCATTCCCATTACCATTCTTGGTGCCATTGCGATTGTGCAAGCTACCTCCTCCATGGGTATGCTGAAAATGTCCTCCCGGTCTAGTGGTAAAACGTGGCTTTAGCTGAGCTCCTGAATTGTACTTCCCTTGTCCATACTTCCTCTTGCGATTTTCAATCTGCTGCTTCTTCCCTTCAATCATGAGAGCACGATCTACCAACTCCTGGTAGTTATTGAAAGTTTCTACCATCAACTGCATGCTCAGCTCATCATTCAGTCCTTCCAGAAACTTCTCCCGCTTAGCTACATCCGTAGCAACGTCATCCGGGGCATAACGTGCTAACTTACTAAAGTCCTCCACATACTGGCCAACTGTCCGTCCTCCTTGACACAAATTGTGAAACTCTCGGTTCTTCATGGCCATAGCTCCTGCTGAAACATGGGCAGTACAAAAAGCCTGCTGGAACTGGTCCCATGTGACAGTGTCAATAGGGAAAGTGGCGGTGAAATTCTCCCACCATGATGCTGCGGGTCCGTCAAGATGGTGTGCGGCAAACTTCACCTTTTCCGCATCTGTGCGTCCTGCTGTGGTCAACTCCCTTGCTGTCTTGCGGAGCCAATCATCTGCTACTATTGGTCGGTGCTACTGGAAAACACCGGCGGATTCAGCCTAAGAAAATGGGCTAAGTGATCAACAGGTGGTGGTGGTGGTGGGTTGTTGTTGTTGTTCCCCTGATTCTGATTCTGGACTAGCAACTGCATCAATGTGTTCTGCTGCTGGATCAACTGGGTGAGCTCCGGTGGGAAGGTAAATCCGGGGTCACGTCTCGGAGGCATCTGAGGGTTTAGAAAAGATGAGATTTAAGAATAGAGAGGGGTCTAGAGAGAAAACACTACCCATATGCACATGAGGCAAAAGCAAACAATTCACTTCATTCAATCAAACAAGGGCATACAATCGATCTAACTATCGCAAAAGTGCTCGGACTACTATATTTACATGGTGGACTACTACTACTACTGGGGTGGTCTACTAGAAATATTCCTCGGTTGCAGACTCCGTGATATCTGCTCCTGCTTCATCAACATAGTCATCATCGCTATCATCTAGATCTGAGTCGGTGTCGTCGATGATGATGTAGTCTTCCGGGCGAATCTCCCTGGGTTCTTCGTCTTCTTCTACTGGTGTAGGGTCTCCCATAAATATTCCAATCTTCTTGATCAGATCGTCATTCTTCTCCACTAATACTTCGATTTCCTCTTCATAATCTTCACGTGTAGCCTTGAGTTCTTCCTCCAGTTCCTTGATTCTTGTCCTCGCCTTCTTCAGATCTATCATGCCGGCGCACATCTGGTTCTCCTGACGTCGAATGTGCTGGTTTAACTCCTAGATAAAAGCTGCAATTGATATATCCTTCCCGGTGCTGATCATCTCCCAGTGCTCATCTCGGCGCCCACAAATCTGGTATATAGTATCCTTGAGATCATTACGGTAAACTTCTCCAATGCGTCCCATGGCGATGTGAGCTGCCATGCTCTTTCCTGACTCCATGTTGGTGCATCAAAAGAAAACTCTATGGGTTCAGTGATTGGCATGAACGTCCTTCCTGGAATTTGAACTTGAATCATCCAGCGCTCTTCTTCAGGTAAAGTGGCATTGTAGGTCCCGGTGAAGCTTGGTACTCCTATGTTCAGATATCTAGTGACTTCCTTCAAATGACGTCCGAAGGGTGTATCTTCATCCGGTTGCGTGAACTTGTTCCTTGCATCCTCCATCCTAAAAGAGTAGAAAAGATGAGAGGTCAGAATGAGAAGAGAGTGAGTAGTGATCTAGGGTTTTATCTTAGTGGTCGTGTCCTACAGTCAGCGTGTGCTCTGATACCATATTGTAGCAACCAGACCTGAAATGGTCCAATCTCTGTGCTCAGGTGTCATCCCTGGATCAGTAATGTTGACACCACACAGTACTTGAAGGATTTATAACAGAGTAGGAATCACACACTTATTACATCGAGTGTCTCAAAAGAGAACTTATTACAATAAATACGGCTTAAGGCCATATAAATATGATAATAGCAGAAGGCTTGGAAGATAAGTGAGTCCATCAACTCCAACGACATCACTGAGTATAGAACCACGACCTAAAAGGCACCTTACTCGTCGTCTGAAAAGTCTGCAACATGAACGTTGCAGCCCGAAACGGGTCAGTACATGGAATATGCTGGCAATGTAACACATAGAGAGCAATGAAAGAGTAATGCTATACTACATGCATATTTGGTTGGTGGAAAGCTCTATGGTTACAGTTTTGCGTAAAGCCAATTTTTCCCTACTGCAAAGGAATAAATTTTATTTAACTATCATGGTAGTTGTTAAACATTGAGAGTGTAGACACCTTCTCAATCCCAATTAAACATCAACATTAAAACCCAACAAATTAATTAGAGTAACATGATGAGATTCACATGATAATGCAAGTACTAGATACTCAAGATGTCCATACTCGGGGACACGACTAACCATGATTAGTTTATACACTCTGCAGAGGTTTGCGCACTTTTCCCCACAATACTCGATCTCATCCGTTGGGATTCTCGCACTACATGGTGTTTGAGAAACGGATGACCGAGACATAGTCTTTCAGAAGAGCTAGCACCTTACGAACGGGTAGACCGTTACACCTACTTTCCCCTACATCTGCTTGTCTGCCACTGTAAGAGTTCGCACGACTTACTCAACTATGCTAGATCCCATAGTAGCTTGTGGCTGCACACAGAAGTTTCTAGCATGAATAATCTCATGATCCCTTTGAGCCTGGGTGGCGGTCCAAAAGAAAACAGGCAATCACTGGAATACCCAGGTGCCTCAATCCACCCAGCTGTGTATTTAAGTTGCCACCTTAGATAAAACCATTGATTTAACAAACTCACATCTGTCATGGATTTCACTCACCCAATCCACGTCTACTAGCATAGCATGGCATAAGCAAACGTAGAAATAACTCACAAAGGTTTGATAATAAACAGGTAATAGGTACTACCTCAACTACTTCCCAAACTCACAATTTAATTAGATCCTAAACATGCAATGTGTGAGGATTGATCTAATGCAATAAAAACTGGGTAGAAGGAAGTATGAGCAAAGTGTTACTTGCCTTGCCGATGATCCGGGAAACCTAGCGATTCGAAGTAGCAAGCGGCGCACTCCGGGTACTCTATCGCAAACAAACAAGCATACAATAAGTACTCAACTAATGCACAGGTAAAACTCAAATAAGAGATCTAACCAAAAAGTTCAACTTAAGAACTCCGGTTGGCAAAAAAACCAAATCGAACGAAGCAACGAAAGACAAACGGCAAAAGAAACAGGCTTCGTTTACTATTCTAGATCTAGGGCAATTTTTACAGAGGCAAAAACTTGTTTGAGTTGGTTAAACGGAAAGAGGGTTTCGAGACGAAACTCCAGGTGATTGAATCACCTGATTCCGATAAACGAGTGAAAAGTTATACTAGAACGAAAATCGGATCAGGAATCGCGATCAAAAAAATCACGGATTTAATCCGAGAAAAGAAAAGCGATGAACAGATTAAGGAACAAACGTTCGTTATCTGGATCTAAACGATGAATGTGTTCGTTAAAACGAATGAACGAGCGAACGCTCGCTAATTAACTAAACCGAAAAAACCGTTCTATCTAAAAAAAATGAATCTAAAAAAACGAAAAAAACCCGGTGAAAACCTAACGGTTTTCTAAAAAAAACGGCGGGCGGCTCTACCTCGTCGGCGGTGAACTCAGGCGGCGGTGGCGGCATGCGGCGGCGGCAGCGGCTATTGGCGCTAGGGTTTCGGGCGGGGTGCGGTGGTGGGCTGGGGTGGCCCTGGGCGGCGGTACTTAAAGGCTTCGGCCGGACAGAGTCCAGGCCGAACACGGCCCGAAGTCGGTTCGCGTTTTTTTTTAATAATTACGCTCAGAAAAAAACAAAAGGAATACTAAACTGACTCCAAAAGTCCCGAAATAAATTTTCCCCGGCTTCTAAAATCAAGCCGCACAAGATGAACATTTATTTGGGGCCTAAATGAAATTTTGAAAAACGCGCATTTTTCCTTAATTCAAATAAAATAGCAAATAAAACCAAAATAAAATCTTATTTGATTTTATTATTAAATCCTCAATATTTCTTTGTTTTGGGAAAGCCATTTTATTCCCTCTCTCATAGTTTGATAATAGAAATAATTGAAGATAAAATAAATAAAATCAAATGATCCTATTTTCAAAATTTGAGAAAACTCAAATATGAAAATAACGAAATCCCCAACTCTCTCCGAGGGTCCTTGAGTCTCGTAGAATTTCTAGGATCAACAAAAATGTAATAAAAATATGATATGCAATGATGATCTAGTGTATAACATTCCAAATTGAAAATTTGGGATGTTACATCTAGGGTTACATAAGGTCGGTTACAGAGAAAGGAATCTTTATATTTGGACGCCAAGCTTGCCTTCCACATCAAGGAGAGTCCCATCCGGACACGGGTAGAGTCATCGGTCTTTGTATCTTCATAGCCCATCAGTCTGGCCCATGTCTAATAGGCTGGACGCCCGAGGACCCCTTTGTCCAGGACTCCCTCAGGGGCTTCCAATCGACCGGGTTTAGCTTTCATACCCTCTTGATCAGGCATAACAACAACAACAACAACAAAGCCTTTAGTCCCAAACAAGTTGGGGTAGGCTAGAGATGAAACCCATAAGATCTCGCAACCAACTCATGGCTCTGCCACGTGGATTGCAAGCTTCCACGCACCCCTGTCCATAGCTAGCTCTTTGGTGATAGTCGAATCCTTCAGGTCTCTCTTAGCGGACTCCTCCCATGTAAAATTCGGTCTACCCCGCCCTCTCTTGACATTCTCCGCATGCTTTAGACGCCCGCGATGCACTGGAGCTTCTGGAGGCCTGCACTGAATATGCCCAAACCATCTCAGACGATGTTGGACAAGCTTCTCTTCAATTGGTGCTACCCCAACTCTATCACATATATCATCATTCCGGACTCGATCCTTCCTCGTGTGGCCACACTCCATCTCAACATACGCATCTCCGCCACACCTAACTGTTGAACATGTCTCCTTTTAGTCGGCCAACACTTAGCACCATACAACATTGCAGGTCGAACCTCCGTCCTGTAGAACTTTCCTTTTAGCTTTTGTGGCACTCTCTTGTCACAGAGAATGCCAGAAGCTTGGGGCCACTTCATCCATCCGCCTTTGGGATGAGTAGATTGCTTGTTGGTATGTGGGGTGCAAAAACAGAAACTTTGGCTGTAGTGTGTGATTTTACATTTTTTTAATGGTACATCGTAAGTTTCTGAAACTTTTTGAAAAGTATTTCTATACAAATTGTTTATTTTGTCCTACGTTTTCAGAATTTTTCGAGTAAAAAAAGTATGGTAGATGTTCAGATTACTACAGACTGTCCTGTTTAAGGCAGATTCTGTTTTTGATGCATTGTTTTGCTTGTTATGATGAAACTATCGACTTTTATCGGTGGTATAAGCCATGGAAAAGTTATAATACTGTATCTACAATGCAAAAACAAAATATTAATTGGTTTGAAGCAGTACTTGGAGTAGTAATTTGCTTTATTATACCGACGGATCTTACCGAGCTTTCTGTTGAGTTTTGTGTGGATGAAGTGATCAAAGATCGAGGAGGTCTTGATATGAGGAGAAGGAAGAGAGGCAAGAGCTCAAGCTTGGGGATACCCAAGGCACCCCAAGTAAATATTCAAGGAGACTCAAGCATCTAAGCTTGGGGATGCCTCTGAAGGCATCCCATCTTTCTTTAACAAGTATCGGTATGTTTTCGTTCTTGTTTCATTCATGTGATATGTGTGAATCTTGGAGCGTCTTTTGTGTTTATTTTTCATTTTTCTTTTATGCACCATGCTGAAATGAGATAGTACATGGTTGATTTATAGAATGCTCATTGCACTTCAATTATATATTGTGAGTATGGCTTTATAGAATGCTTCATGTGCTTCACTTATATCATTTGAAATTTGGATTGCCTGTTTCTCTTCGTATAGAAAACCGTTATTTGTAGAATGATATTTTGCTTCACTTATACTTATTAGAGAATGATCTTTTGTAGAAAGAGTTAAACTCTCTTGCTTCACTTATATCTATTTAGAGAGTCAACAGGAATTGGCCAATTGCATGGTTAGTCATAAAATCCTATATAAAACTTGTGGATCACTGAATATGATATATTTGATTCCTTGCAATGGTTTTGCGATATAGAGATGGAATATGTGGGAGGTACTAGTAAATAGTTGTGGTTGGTAAGAATATTGGTGTTAAGGTTTGTGATTCCTGAAACATGCACATATAGTCTCTCGTTATGCTATGAAGTTGGAGCATGATTTATTATTGATTGTCTTCCTTATGAGTGGCAGTCGGGGATGAGCGATGGTCTTTTCCTACCAATCTATCCCTCTAGGGGAATGCGTAGTAGTACTTTGCTTCGAGGGCTAATAAAATTTTGCAATAAGTATATGAGTTCTTTATGACTAATGTGAGTCCATGGATTATACACACTCTTACTTTTTCGCAATTTGCTGGCCTCTGCGGTACTGTGGATTTCCCTATCTCACCTCGAGATGTGGTGCAAACTTCGCCGGTGCATCCAAACCCCGTGATATGATATGCTCTATCACACATAAGCCTATTACATCTTCCTCAAAACAGCCACCATACCTACCTATTATAGCCTTTCCATAGCCATTCTGAGATATATTGCCATGCAACTTCCACCGCCTCCGTTTTGATGACTTGAGCATTCATTGTCATATTGCTTTGCATGATCATATAGCTGACATAGTAGTTGTGGACCAGCCAATGTTCATCATTTTTATACATGTTACGCTAGATCATTGCACATCCTGGTACACTGCCAAAGGCATTCATATAGAGTCATATTTTGTTATAGGTATCGAGTTGTAATATTGAGTTGTAAGTAAATAGAAGTGTGATGATCATCAATTTTCATTATTAGAGCATTGCCCCGGTGAGGAAAGGATGATGGAAACTATGGTTCCCCCACAAGTCGGGATGAGACTCCGGACAATGAGAGAGAGAAAAATAAAAAAGGAAAAAAAGGAAAAAAGGAAAAAAAGAAAGAAAAGAAAGAAAAGAAAAAGGAAAAGAAGGAAATAAAGAGAGCAGGGGCATGCTAGTTCCACACTTGTGCTTCAAAGTAGCACCATGTTTTTCATATGGAGAGTCTCCTATGTTGTCACTTCCATATACTAGTGGGAATTTTTCATTTTAGGATTAGATGCACACCCACTTAGTTTTCATATTGAGCTTTCATACACTTATAGCTCCTAGTGCGTTCGTTGCATGGCAATCTCTACAACTCATGTTGATATTAATTGATGGGCATCTCCATAGCCCGTTGGTTAGCTGCGTTGATGTGATACTATCTTACTTTTTTGTCTTCTCTATATTTACCCCTATCATCATACTCTATTCCACCTATAGTGCTATATCCATGGCTTGCGCTCATGTATTGCGTGAGGGTTGAAAAAGTTGAAGCGCGTTAAAAAGTATGAACCAATTGCTCGGCTTGCCATCGGGGTTGTGCATGATAAATACTTTTTGATAAGAAGACAAAGCATGACAAGACTATATGATTTTGTAGGGATAGCTTTCTTCAACGTTGATATTTTGAAAGACATGATTGTTTGTTGGGATGCCTGAGTGTTGATGTCTTTATGTCAAATTATAGACTATAGCTTTGAATCACTTATGTATTAATATTCATTCCATGATTAGATATATGATCAAGTTTATGCTAGGTAGCATTCCACATCAAAAATTATCTTTCTTATCATTTACCTACTCGAGGATGGACGGGAACTAAGCTTGGGGATGCTGATACGACTCTGTCATATCTATAATTTTTGATTGTTTCATGCCAATATTATACAACTGTCACATATTTTTGGAAACTTCTTATATGATTTATTGGAATAATCTATTGATCCAGTGCCCAGTCCCAGTTCCTATTTGTTGCATGTTTTTGTTTAATAGAAAATCCATATCAAATGAAGTCCAAATGTGATAAAAATTTACGGAGAATTATTTTGGAACATTTATGATTTTTGGGAGGTGGAATCAACACAAACGGGGGCCCACAGTGACCACAACTCCAGGGCGCACCGGGCAGCCCCTGGCATGCCCAGGTATCTTGTGCCCTCCTCGAACGTTGGTTCGGGCCCTTCTTCTGGCACAAGAAAGATAATTTATGGAAAAAAATGTGTAAAAATTTCAGCGCAATCAGAGTTAGGTATCTCCGAGAATTTAAGAAATCGTGAAGGGCCAGATGTGGGGAACGCAAAACAGAAGAGAACATAGAGGGGGATCCAATGTTGAAGGGGCTCCCACCCCTCTGCCGCCATGGAGGCCATGGACCAGAGAGTGAACTCTCCTCCCATCTAGAACTAGCAATGGAAATGATTCCGTCTTTGTTGTTGTGGACCGATTCTCAAAAATGGCACATTTCATAACATGCTACAACATAGACGATGCTTCACATGTTGCTAATCTTTTTTTGTAGGGAAATCTTGAGGTTGCATGGAGAACCAAGGACCATTGTGTCGGACCGGGACATCAAGTTCTTAAGCTACTTTTGGAAGACCATTTGCGCCAAGCTTCTTTTATCCATGTCCTATCGTCCCCAAACCGATAGCCAAATGGAAGTCACCAACCGGACGCTCTCTACTCTCCTCCACGTGTTGATAAAGAAGAACATCAAGGAGTGGGAGGAGTGCTTTCCCATCGCCGAGTACGCCTGCAATCGAGCTCAACACATGAAAGTGTGTTATATTGACTAGAGGGGGGTGAATAGGCGATTTTTACAAATTCATCACTAAGGAATTTCTATGTGAGGAAATTCCTAAGTCACAAACAACTAGCAGCGGAATAAGTACACAGATGCAAGCGTAACAGAGTAGTAGCACAGTCATCATGACGAAATGAAAACAAGCACTAAGTACAAGAAGCGTATAAACAGGATAAGTAGGCTAAAGACAAAGTGACTTAAGAATTAGGACTGAGGAAATTAACAAAGTCTTCAGTCAAAGTCTTCAAACAGTAACGATCAAGTTCATCAACACATGAATGAGGACATGGAAGGGTTGAGGAAATAGAACTAGTAGCTTGGTGAACACGATGATTTGGTAGACCAGTTCCAACTGCTATGACAGCCGTACGTCTGGTTGGAGCGGCTAGGTATTTAAACCTAAGGACACACAGTCTCGGACACATAGTCCTCACCATGTTTCTCCTTGAGCAAAGGTCACACAGATGTCGCCCAATCACTCGTGGTAAGTCTTCAGGTGACTTCCAAACCTTGATAGACTCAGTCACTCGGCGATCCACAATTTCCTCTTAGATGCTCCAGACCATGACACCTAACCGTCTGGAGGATGCACAGTCCTCAAAGGTAACAAGCGTCGGGTCCATACAGGAACAATCTCTTTAGTGATGCTCAATCACTTTGGTTTGTAGGTGTTTGGGTTTCAGTTTTTCCTCACTTGATGATTTTTGCGCAAAGTCCTCGGAGGATGGGGTGCTCTCAATGACAAGTGTTAGGTTCTCTCGGAGCAGCCAACCAACTAGTGGTTGTAGGGGGCGGCTATTTATAGCCTAGGGAGCAGCCCGACATGATAAGACATAAATGCCCTTCAATGATATGACCGTTAGGTGGGTAGATATTTTGGGACAGCTGGCATAGCACATCAACGGTCAGATATTTGAGTATCAAATTCCTTAGGGCTATCATGTTCCTTACTTGTAGGAAATTCACGCTGGGAATTCCTAACTCCTTAGTCAGAACAAATTCCTCAGAGACCAGAAGAACTCTGTCTTTGTCATTGAAGAAATTGATTGAACTGTATGAGATTTCCAATGGCTTCACTCAAAAGGATTGGGTAGGTGTAGGATTTTTAGATGAGCATCACTTGGAAACTTTTCCTTAGTTTTACCTCGACACCCTTTAACAGTATGGTGTTTCCTATGAATCGAGAAAGAGAAAATGAAACTACGAAAACAAAAGTCTTCACGCTTCATAATCCTTCAAGGTCACACCAATTTCTTCACTTTCAAGGTCTTCAAGAAAACCAAAGTCTTTAGCTGAGGACATTCATTTTTAGGGGTCGACTTTCATCGTAAATATCAAACTCCGCATAGACTTATAGACCTGTGTACACCCACAAACGCATTAGTGCCTTAACCTATAAGTCTTCAATACACCAAAATTACTAAGGGGCACTAGATGCACTTACAATCTCCCCCTTTTTGGTGATTGGTGACAATATAGGTTAAGTTTTCAACGGGGATAAACATATGAGGTGTAAATACTGATATTGAGGAATGTGATTGCAAGATATAGAAGAACTCCCCCTAAAGATGTGCATATGTGAGTAATTTGCTTTGAATAGAAAATGCACATTGTAGAGTAGAATCATGGAGATCTCCCCCTATATCGTGTAATTCATACACGCATTTAACATACGATATGAAGAATTTGAAATGCATGATGAAATATGGTGTCTGATGAAATTCAACATGCATGCATTAAGGTTCTGAGGAAATAGCATGCAGAAAGCAGAGCAGAAGTATCAGATCACCATAGGACTTAAGTTTACAACTCGATCGACAAACACTTTAGAAGAGCGAGAGTTGTACACTTTAGAAGAGCGAGAGTTGTACACTTTAGAAGAGCGAGAGTTATAACTTAACAGAAAAAACGCCCGTATATAGACCCGCTTGAAGACTAACTCAAATTTCTCCCCCTTTGTTATGGAATGACCAAAAGGGATGAAAAATGAGGACTAACGCCCCTGAAGAATATCATCATGATGTCGATGGAGGAGCGTCATCATTGTTGGGGTCGTCCATTGTTGTAGGGCCTGCCGTGGTGTCATTCAAATCTTCGGCTTCATCCGTCTCGCGCGATGAGGAATATGAGCTGGCAACGAGCTGAGGAACTTTGACATTCTTGAATTTCTTCGAAGGTGGCTGCGCCCAGTCAAAGTCATGTTGAAATTCCATCTCCTTGAGCTCTTTAGCACTGTAAAGGTTTGAAAGAATAGCCCAAGTGCGGTCATAGACTTCATGCAAGTAATAGTGGTTCTTCTTCACTGTATTTTGAGTGACTGTCATGTTCTGAAGAATAACACCAAACTGATGCTTGACCCACTTAAGATTTCTATCAACTTTCTGATGTAGGCTGAGGAGAAGCTCACGGTCAGTCATCACACGCGGAGAAGTGGCTGAGGATATTACTTTGAAGCATTTGCGGCAATATCATGCATTGCAGAATCGTCATTGGTGGAATATGATGCAGCTTTGTGAAACTGTCCATCCAATGGACGAGTGCCTTCATCAATGACAGCAGCCTTGCCCTTCTCATCAGCTGAGGAAATAGTCTGTTTGAGGACTTCAATTGGTGTTAAGTAGTTGAGATGATTTTGACAATCAGCCTTGTAATGAATTGAAGACCTTGATATGATGAATCTCATAATCTAGTGAGAGTAAGGCTTCAACTCAAAAGATGACAGAGCTACATTGGCCAAAGTCCTCATGAAGAAATCATGGTAGTTGATAGGAATGTCGTGTATGATATTGAATAGTAGATTCTTCATTATGCCAACAACTTCTTCATCATCAGAGTTGTGGGCCCTGATTGGACTAAGGCTTTTGGTAAATATGTGATATATAGTCCTTGGCACATAAAGAAATTCCTTGATGAGGAATGTGGTCCTTGGAGCTTGGCCAGGCTTCAAAGGCTTCATCAGGACTTGCATCAGATGAGTTGAAAGTTCTGTTTCATCATAGATGCGCCTTGCACCTTCAGTGGGAGAACTGACTAGAGCCAGGGCTGATGCTGAAGAAAGGGGCACCTTCCTGCCCGCTAAGGTGGAGAGTCGAGCACCCCAAGCCCCCTGGCCGTCTTGGACATCGACCGCTTCTTCGGGGAAGATGTCGGACCGGGGGCCCGGCGTCTCCCTGGAGCAGTGGTGATGGAGAGAAAACAAGCGAAGACGGAGAAGGCAGGTGGTGGGGCATCATGTCAGAGTACGATGGCACCGACGCCTTCATCTCCTTCTGGCGACCTGCCGCCTCGTCTTTCTGCTCTTCCCATCCCTCCCGCACCATCATCACCGGTCTCTTCGGGTGATAGCTGGGGAGCGATGTTCCCTTGGTGTCTTCATCCCCATCCAGCAGTCTTCCAGCTGAGCATTGGTGGTTGATCCCACCGGCGCTCGAGCTGGGACTTCTTGATGGTCCTGGAGGTGGTGACCAGGGCACCGCCGAGCTGCTCCCCGTGCCCTCCTTTGCAGCCTCGCCACTCCTGATCTTGTCATGCTACGCCTGGTAGGCCATCACGGGATTGGAGTGGGTTCCTGCTTGGGTGCTCCTTTAGCCCTCTCCTCTTCCCACCACAATACCTGGCGGAGGGAAAACGAAAAGAGGAGATTACGGGGCACTTATCTTTTCTCAATCTTAAACCTATAGGCATTTGCCAAATTTTAGTTCAAATTATGTAATCTCTTGAATCCACGTTTCTATCCTGTATGGTCAGTACTTGTTCGATCAACATATTAATGAAAAATATAAACCTTGTCGTGGACTCATGCAATTAATATGTCCATGCAGAGGTGGAACGCCTCTATACTTTTAAGTAAACAAGTTTCCCCCGGCAGGCTACCCTGCCGGTACCCTCAGTTTTGTTGCCGTGGAGTTAGGCCTACCGGTCACAAATCGTGAAGAGGGACCAGCCCCTGCTGATCTTTTTTCACCCAAGACATCTGCAACCATCCTGACTGAAGCAACGTTCGAGTCAAGGAATGGGAGCACCTAAGTTTCAAAAAGCGACGAAGTTTTCTTATCCACAAGTCCTCGCTTACAGAACATGTATGGATAAGATAAAGAACTTATCTGTTTGGCTTGTTGGAGATCGTTGTGTAGGCTTATCTTTCCATCTCCTCTTGGGGACCAAGTCCTTGGCAGGAGCCTGCAGTTTATGCAGATGAAAATGATGCCAGATGCGATCTTATCTACATGAACATGCGGTGCCCATGAAATGCTTATGCATGCATGCAACTTGTCGGGGGCCCCCAACACTTCATTTATTTATCTGTTGCTCAGGGTCTGCGCCTGGCTTTGTACACGGGGTTACATGCAACTAAGGCAAGGCCTGTACAAAAGGGTGGCTGCTGGGCAGGGCCCGACAGTCGCGCCTTACGGGTAGAACTTGCGGAGATGCTCAATATTCCATGATTTTTGCAATTGAATGCCATCTCCGGTCTCTAGACGGACTGCGCCAGGTCTGGTGACTCATACTACCCGATAAGGGACTTCCCACTTCAGCGTCAACTTGTTTGCACCCTTGGCGGACTAAACGTGGCTAAGGACAAGGTCACCTTCCTCAAAACACCGGGCATGAACCTTGTGGCTATGATAGCGACGCTGGGCTTGCTGATAGCGTGCAGCACACGTAGAAGCTCGGAGACAGTTCTCCTCGAGAAGCACAGCGTCGTCACACTGGTGCTGATCCTGCGCTACTTCATCATACGCAAGCACTCGAGGTGACCCGTAAATGAGTTCCGTGGGGATAACTGCTTCTGGCCCATAGACTAGGGAGAAGGGAGTCTATCTGGTAGCTTGATTTTTGTCATTCTGAGGGACCAAAGAACCACCGGCAGCTCGTCGATCCATCACCTATCGCACTTCTGCAGGTTATCAAATGTTCTTGTCTTGAGTCCATGCAACACTTCAGCGTTCGCCCTCTCAGCTTGTCCATTGCTTCTGGGATGTGCATTAGAGGCAAATGAGATCTTGCTTCCAAGGGCATGAACATACTGCATGAAGGGGCGGCTCGTGAACTGGGCGCTGTTGTCGATGATGATCTGGCCAGGGACCCCGAAGCGGCACACCAATCCTTTCAAGAACTTAATAGCCGACTAACCAGTCACCTTTCTCACGGCTTCTACTTCCAGCCACTTTGTAAACTTGTCGACTACAACAAACAAGAATTCAAAGCCCCCGGCAGCTCGGGGGGAAGGGCCGAGTATATTGAGCCCCAAGACCAAAAACAGACATGACAAAGGGATTGCCTGAAGAGCTTGAGCAGGCATATGGATGTTCTTGGAATGGAACTGGCAGGCTTCACATTTGGTGACTAGCTCGACCGCATCTTGGAGGGCTATGGGCCAATAGAATCCTTGCCGGAATGCTTTCCCAACCAACACCCTTGATCCAATGTGGGAGCCGCACATACGTTTGTGTATTTATGCCAGCAGTTCCTTTCCTTCTTCCCGGAAAATGCACTTCAATTTCACACCGTTGGGCCTCCTTTTGTATAGTGTGTCATCGACAAACTGATACATATTGGCCCTCCGGGCTACTCTTTCAGTTTCTTGCTCTTCGGGAAGTTCTCCGGTTTGTTGGAAGTGGACTGTGTGCCTTGCCCAAGTTGCAGCCTGGTGCTCGCCAACGAGGACTAGCGACACCTCCTCATTCGCTGGAGCGCGTTCATCGACCGCAGGGACCAATGGCCCGACAGGAGGGTGCAACCCGGCAATCAAAGGGGAGTTGTTTCCGACAGGGTCCCTGCCAGGAGCCTCGGGAGGCTCTACCGGGAGAGGCTTACCAGAGTCCAATTTCCTCCTTTTTCGGGCCATTTTTGCCGGGGATACGAAGGGCTGAGTAAGATGGAGAACAAAAGTTCCTGGTTCCATAGGAAGCTTTTGCGCAGCGCACTTTAACAGATGATCAGCAATGATGTTTTCCGCATGGGGTACGTGCTATGTTTGCAATCTGTCAAAGCGCTCCTCCAGTCTTCTCACTTCCTCAATGTATGCCTCCATTAATGGAATTTGGTAATCCTTGTTGACTTGTTTCACCACAAGTTGAGAATCTCCTCGAATGATCAGCTTCTTGATTCCCAATTCGGTGGCAATCCTGAGCCCGGCAAGGAGCCCTTCATACTCTGTTGTATTGTTGGTCGCCTCCTCTCGGGGAAAATGCATCTGGACGACGCACTTCAGGTGCTCTCTCATGGGAACAATGAGAAGCACGCCAGCCCTTGCACCTTGTAGGGAGAAGGCACCATCGAAATACACGATCCATTCTTGGGATGCTTTCTTGTCGGGAATAACTATTTCCAGCACTTCTTAATCAGGCGTTGGCGTCCATTCTGCAATAAACTCTACCAATGCCCTACTCTGAATTCTTTATGTGCTTTCAAATTTCAGGCCAAAGCTGGATAACTATTCATCCGGTAGGCTCACGGTTTCGGAGTATCCTTTGCAAATGAAAGCGGGTGAAAACAGTGATCTCATGGGCTTGGAAGTAGTGGCGCGGTTTCCTTAAGGCCATGACAAGGCCAAAAATCAAATTTTGCACACCAGAGTACCTGGATCTAGCCCCCTGCAATAGAAAGCTGACTAAATACACTGGGCGATGCACCACTTTCTTTCTTGCCACGTCCTTAGGGTTGTCTCTGCTATCGCGCTCTACTTTATCCTGATCCATATCTGGCCTTGTCAGGCTATTCTCACTCTCCTCCCTGGAAGGGACACTAGCTGAGGCCGCTGCTTCCTCCACTTCCTGCTACGCCACTAGTGCTGCACTAACCACTTGATTACTTGCCGCCAGGTATAGTAGCAACGTCTCTTGTGGTTTGGGAGCAACCAAAGTGGGCAGAGAGGACAAGTAGGTCTTCAAATCTTATAGTGTTGTATCTGCTTTCGGAGTGCACTTCATGGGTCCTGCCTTCTTCAAGATCTTGAAGAACGGCAAGGCGTGCTCGGTAGACATGGAGATGAATCCGCTAAGCGCAGCAACACACCATGTCAAACGCCTCACGTCCTTAACTGTCTTAGGTGCTTGAATATGCTCGATAGCCTTGATCTTATCGGGGTTGGCCTCTATCCCGCGATGGGACACGAAGAAACCAAGTAGCTTGCCAGAGGGAATGCCAAACACGCACTTCTTCGGGTTCAGCTTCAAGTTGATCTTGCGCAGGTTAGCGAACGTCTCTTCTAAATCCACGATGAGGGTTGATCTGTCCTAGGTCTTGACCACAATATCACCCATATAAGCTTTCCTATGCAACTGTGATTCAAAACCAATCTGGACTGCTCTTGAAAAAGTGGACCCGACACTCTTGCACCCGAAAGGCATGAGCACGAAGCAGTATGTGCCACATGGGGTGATGGATGAGGTCTTCTCTTCGTCTTCCTTGGACAAAAAATCTAATGATATCCAGAGTACGCATCCACAAAGGAGAGCAAATCACATCCTGAAGTGGAATCCACAATCTGGTCGATGCGCGGCAAGGGAAATGGGTCCTTCGGGCAGGCCTTGTTAAGATCCGTGAAATCTATGCAAAGCCTCCATTTTCCGTTAGCCTTGCGTACGACCACTGAGTTTGCTAACCATGTTGGATGTAGTACTCTGACCAAACCAGCTGCCTCAAGTGTCTTGATTTCCTCTACAATGAATTGCTACCGCTCCAAGGCTTTCTTTCATACCTTCTGCTTGACAGGTCGGGCATGTGGGCAGACAGTAAGGTGGTGCTCGATTACCTCCCTGGGAACATCGGGGATATCAGATTGTTGCCAAGCAAACACATCGATATTCGCCCGCCGGAAGGCAACAAGTGTGCTTTCCTATTTGTCATGAAGGGTGGCATTGATAGTAAAGGTACCATCAGCGCCAGCAAGCCCTGCCGGGACCTTTTTCACATGAGGTGCAACGGCCTTGGATTTCTTGCTGTTGGAACTCTCCGGCGAGTCATCAACAGGCGCAGCGTACTCCAAAGAGGTACACTTCCTAGATTCCTTGTTGGTGTACCTACTAGCCTTCTTCTTTCCTCTACTTTCCTTGGTGGGAATTGCGGCTTCTGCCGCAACTGCGTCCCGGTACATCTTATCTATGCAAATGATTGCGTCCTTCTCGTCTAATGGAACGGAAATGACACCTACCGGCCCAGACATCTTCAAGGTGTTGTAGGCATAGTGGGATGCTGCCATGAATTTTGTCAGAGCTGGGCGTCGAAGGATCCCGTTGTTCGGCAGCGGGAGGTCAACCAGATCAAACACTACATTCTCAGTCCGGTAGGTCAACTCTCCTCCGAATGTCACTAGCAACATGATCTTTCCCTTAGGATGACTCCTACCGGGGTTGATTCATTGAAACATGCCCGTGACTTTGAGTTCTTCCTTTGCTATCTGAAGTTTGCTGATGGCCTTTGGGGAAATCAGATTCAACCCAGCCCCACCATCAACCAACATCTTTGTGACTTTGAGGTTGCCTATCGTTGGTGAAACCAACAACGGCAAGCACCCTACCGCAGTGGTGCGGTCATGATGGTCCTCTTCATCAAAGATGATGGGCGTGCGTTACCACTTGAGCGGCTTTCGAGATTCTATCGCTGGCTCCATGGCATTGACCTCATGCGCCCACCATTTACGTTGGTGGTGAGAGGATTGCACCATCAATGCACAGGGCATCGGTTGCCTTCTGGAATTCCTGTTCACTGGTTTCCTCTTCATCCCCTCCATCACTTTCATCATTGCAATCCTCCTTCTCTCGGCCCCTGGCGGGTTTTCCTTGGTTCCTAAGAGCCTTGCAAGTGCGATTTTCTTCACTGCCTCGGCCCTTCCCGCCAGCGCCATTCTTGCCTTTTTCCTTATCACGCTTCTCATATCCAGCCCTCTGCTTCTTGATGATCTTCTCAACCTGATGAATCTTGCAATACGGCCCATCACCTTTCCCAGCCTTCTCGGCTACCGCAGCCTCCCGGCAGTCAGTGCACGCGACAACGTCCTTGCTGGGGGCTTCGGCCTTGGCCTTCTTGCCGGTACTAGGCGTGCCTGATCCCTCAACGGTCAGCACAGCCTTATCCTTGCGCTTCTTGTTGTGCTTCTTGTTCTTCTTCTTCTAACAGGTGGCCTCGTCGTTATGTTCTGAGTCAATGTTGACACCATATTCTTCTTCAGGGAGTTTCCTCCCCTCCTCCACTCAAGAACACTTGTCCGCCAAGGTGTAAAGTTCCTTCATAGTCTTGGGAAACCAGACATTCATCTTGGAACGTATCCGACGGTTGCGTACGTTGTACTGGAATGCAGCTATCACAACTGTCGGGTGAATATCTGGAATATTCCTGTGGACTCGGCTAAACCGGTGCATGTACTTCCGTGGAGTCTCTCCTTCCTTCTGTGGGAGAAGCTGCAAATCGCTGGGCCGTCCTGGTTCTTGGTGGCCGCCCGTGAAGGTGCCAACGAACTCATGGCACAGGTCAGCAGAGGTCAAGATGGAGTTCTCTGGCAGATGCATCAGTCAAGACCTCATGTTTGGCTTGAGCGCCAAAGGGAAGTAGTTCGCAAAGGTTGTATCCTCATCTGAAGAATCTGACTGCAGTTCTGATGATCCTGAAGACATTGGCAAAGAGCTAGCAATGCTTGTGAGAAAGTTCCAAAAGTTCTCCAAGAAGAATCGCTTCAGAAAGTCTTCAAGATCCAACTCCAAGAATGTTGAGACTTCCACTCGTGACTACAAAAAGAGAACATGCCACAAATGCAAGAAGCCAGGCCACTACATATCTAAATGTCCTCAATGGGATAAGGAAGCAAAGAAAAAGAAGAAGAGCAAGGAATATGACTCTGACGACAAGAAGAAGAAAAAAATCCTCAAAGTCTTCATCTTACAAGAAGAGATCATCTAGCAAGGCACGTGCTTTCATTGGGAAGGAAATGTGATGTGGAGCATCCTTCCGTCATCCCCATGGACTCTACACCATCACATCCACCACTACGTGGACCCATGACAAGAGCTAGAGCAAGTGCAATGGAAACCGAGGTGAACTCCTTCCTAGTTGACATGCATATGCATACAAGTGGAAATTGGTTGCTACCTCACCAAAATACTCTATGCCTCATTAGGTACGAGGAGGAACCATTCCAAGCAGCTGAGGAGCACCACCAAGTCCAAGGAGAAGCAACCCAAGTCACAAAGGATGAAGAACGAGCCGAACAACAGCTGGACAGGAAGTCCCAGGCGACCCCATGTGCACGGGCCCCCGAGACCTAGTGCCCACAGACTACACAAGGAGCTACGACTGTAGCACCACGTACGCATGGGCGTGTACCATGCGCACGCGCCCAACTTACCCCGTGTGCACGGGCCCTACAGGATGGCCGGTTGATGCGGGCTATTGGGCCTCCACTTCGCATCCACTTCACCTCCTACCTATCCCAGCCCATATAATTCATACCTAGGGATATGTTTAGGTTTAGCAGAGACATAGATGAGAATTTCAGAGCTTTGCTCCTTCTACCACCTCCATTGGAGATCAAGGCCTCTTTGGAGAGGATCCACTTGTGGATATCAAGACCTCCATCTTGGAAAAGACTACCATCATCAGGGCCTCATCTCCTAGGAGTGGGAAGAACTCTACCATTGTATCTTTCCTTTGATTACATTTGTGAACTTGTGTATCTTGTGTTGCTATTCTAGTGGATGTGTAACTGGGTATTGTTGGAGTGAATTCCTCTTTGTGTTTCTTGGTGTTCATCCCTTTCCCCTCCAAGTGAGAAAAGATACATCTTAGGGTTTCACCGTACAACATCTTGGTATCATGAGCAAGGTTGATTCACATCTTAGAGTCCCTACCCTCCACTTTCTAGCTTGATTTTGTTGTTTTTCGTCCTATTTCAAAAATCCCCACAAAAAATAGCCCCAAAATTTTTCTTGCAATTTGTTGGATCTTGTGAGATTTGGTTGATTTGATCCACGAATTTGGTCTTTAGCAAGTGGATCTACACCCGTACCATCTTGCCCACCTTTCCACCCATCGAATTTTGCCTCAAAGTTGAAAATCACCATGGATCCGAAGCTTTTCATACGCTTCGAGAGGACCCCGTGCACATGGGGCATCGGGACCCCGTGCACATGGGACCCCATGCACACGGGACTCACTTACCCCGTGCGCACGGACCATCGAGAGCCCTTTGGCCATTTTTCGTTTTGCACCATTTTGATACCCCACCACCACTTGTGTTCTTCCACAATATTTCTCGGGTTTGTTTGAGTTTTGGGTTGCGGTTTCTCTCGTGTCATAAGGTGTTTTGGCTACTTAGGCATGATTCGATGTCATCATCACCGCCACTCGATCATCGACTCGGCCTCCACATCAGCTTCGACCACTCCATCTTCATACCAACCATAAGCAAGGACCGTAACCTCGATGACACCATTGTCTTACCCTTGCCATTACCTTGATAGCCTCGATCCTCTTTTGCGTAGCTCACCCGTCGAGACTAGCTTGTTGAGTATTGCCGGGCCACACCTTTGGTGCACCATTAGTGTTACGTCTCTCCCGTGCATATACTATTTGTTACCTCGCATTGTGGCTCACATATCAAGCATTATGGCATAGTCAAAAAAGAAGAAAATCTTTTAAGCAAAAGAGAAGAGAAGCAAGAGCTTGCAAGCAAGTAGCATTGCTCCACTTTGCCTAGTTCATCATCTTGGTTCATACATACATAAGCATACTTGGGATGGTGAGATGACCCGTTTCTCTATTAGGTTGGTGCACTAGCGTATCTAGCCCATTAGAGCAATCGAGCTAGCATCTCTCTAGTATTTGTACAACAAGAGCTTTTTCCATGGTTCCACTTCTGAAAGCTCACTCCTTGGTTGTGCGGATCCCATTTATCTTTCATGTGTGTGTTCCTAGTGATATCCTTGGGTTTGATCTATTTGTCTTACTTGCCATTTGTGAATCTTTTCAACCTTTTCAACATCTTGACTAACATTTGCTTGAATTATTTGTGCCACTTCCTAACCAAGCTCTTCCATAAGCCGTTCACTTGTAGGTGTGAGAAACAATACACGGTACCAATTCTACTATTATAGCATCATGTGGGATCGTACTTGTTACATCCACAATCTTTGGAAAAGGTAACTTTGGTTTTGTTCTCTCATTTTCCTACTCGCCACCACTTCCACATGATGGATAGGCCTTCTTCTTCGGCGAACCCTCTCTTCGAGGAGCACGATGGGGAATGCGACTACGTCACAAAGAATCACTTCATCACGCAACGAGCTCTACATTAAGAGAGTGAAGCTTTGGGTGATCACATCGAGCAACTCGCCACCAACCTATGACAATCAGGAGAATGACAATGGGACTATTTGGATGACAAGCTATCCAAACAAATGGATGAATTTCGCAACATGCTAGTGAGCCGCACGTCTTCCTTCTCTTCACGGCGCCACTCGAGTCGCCACTCGTCGTCGTATTCTTCTACCGACGCAGGTCCTCCTTGACGCAACGACACTCAAGATCGCCAAGCGCAAGAAAATCCATTCCATGGCAATGGCCTCCAAGACCGAGTTCGAGCGCGTGAGCAAGCACAACGCCAAGAGCGAGAAGACATGGATCAAGAGCAACCGTCGCCACATCGTCCACGTCTAGAATCTCAAGACAGCGATGCAATCCGGCAAGAGCACCAAAGTCGTGAAGCTCAAGCTCAAGTGGCTCAAGACGCACTCCGAGATTCCAATCGAGCAGTTGCCCAACGCAGTCATCAAGTACGTGAGCAAGAAGAAGCCCTTCGTCAAGCACGACAAGAAAAAGCCACTCAACATGAAGAACAACAAGAAAGGTGAAACCGTGAACATATGCCCCGACCTCCTCCTCGACAACCGGATCGAGTGATCCAAGACCCCCCATCCACGCCATGAGCAACACCAAGCAGATCGAGTGCTTGAAGATCCTCCTCCTTGACAAGAGCGGCATCAACATCATCACTATGATGAAGAACTCCGCTAAGGAAAGTTCAAGTTCACCATGGCCAAGTTCTCCGGAAGCAATGACCCTGAGGAGTACCTCTCATGGGCATTGAAAGTCGACAAGATATTCCGTCGTCGCAACTACGACGAGGAAAAGAAGATCGCCATGGCATCCCTCGAGTTCCAAGACTACGTGCTCATTTGGTGGGAACAAGTGATCGAGCGACGTCGCGAGAAGGACGAGCCACCCATCACGACTTGGACACAAATGAAGGACGTCATGCAAGCTCGCTTCGTGCCTACATACTACACACGATATCTATTCAAGAAGTTGCAGCTCCTCAAGCAAGGCATGAAGACGGTGGAAGAATACTATCAAGAAATGGAGATTGCCATGATGCGAGCCAATGTCAAAGAAGATTATGAGCAAACAATGGCACGCTTCTTGAATGGCCTCAACCACCCAATACGAAAGATTGCCGATTTCCAACCCTACTCCAAACTTCTCGGGCTAGTTCATCAAGCGACCAAGGCGGAACGACAAGTACAAGAAGACTTCAAATATGGCAAGTGATAAAGGCGAGGGTCCTGATCTTTCGATGAGATGATAACTATTGATTTGGTAGAGACGACTTTGACGATCCGACTACAAACGTGTAACGACGTTATGCCTTAGCAATCGCTAAACCAACTCCGAGAGGTTATTGACCACGCCGGAGCACGATCAACATGACCACGAAGGTCTATTCCTGCAAGCAATCAAAGAACAAGCAAGAATATGATTAAGCAATCTGAATATTGCGAATATGGATGAAGTATTGATAAAAGTGGGGTTTCATAAGCGGTCTTGGTCTGGTCTAGATTACATGGGCCTGGCCCAAAATAAGGTGGCGCAACACCAATAATAAGCTATGGACGAAATTTATGAAAGGCCATCTTGTATATTTTGTCCATCTTCTTATATGTCATCATGGTGGCTTCAAAGTCCGGAAATCTCCACTTGAACCTATGTTCTTGTTCTCTTGGCACACACCTTCATCCACGTGCTTGACGATGCTCCAATGTTCATCCTTCTTGTCCGTGCTAGGCCCTTCAATTGCAAGCAACACAAATGTATCTAAGTTAGGCAGCATCATATTCTCATGAACACTAGAAACATTACCAAGAAACGAAAGTACCTGATAATTTAATTGGTGTATGCGAGCTCTAGAAATTGTTCCAAGTGGCAAAACAGCAGGGGATATGGGTGTAACCGCGGTAGTCATGTCCTCATCATCCTCCCCTTCTTGAAATCAAAGTCTTCCTCGGCGTTGCTTAGTCTGAAATGTGGCTAACAAAAGAGACAAGGTGTACACATTGTATATGTATATTCATCCATTTTTACTGATCTCAGTTGGGGCGCATGTCACATGGTTACACAAGAGCACCCTTCAAAAATCATGAAATATAAAGCCAGTATATATCACAAGAATTCAAAGGCATGAAAATATTGCAACTCAGTTTGCACATATAAGTGAAGCTCTTATTCATATCAAAAGATTGAAAATGCTTATCATTAATCCATCCCAACATTGATGAACCATCACCAAGACTAGAGGTCATATCAAAATGATTAAACATTGGCACAATTATTTTCAAACGTATTTGATCCAAATTTGAGTTATTTCCTGATTCACATGGTTCTTTCGCATCAATACTTAATTCAATGGGTTCACTCAAAATTGTTTGATCACATGGCAAAGTCGAATCATCAACAGAGTCCTCTCAAATAGTTGGTGTGATCAAAGTACTAGGTAGCTCATCGCATGGTGCATTTAAATTAACAAGCATTCATCATACTCATGTGGAGGTGGAAGATTAATACCTTTGTCATTACCTATTATGGTTAACTTAGATGATGTAGGCACTCTAGGTGGCGACAGATCACGTGGTGGAGGTGATGTAGTGCTCACAACAATGGATGTTGTTGTCATAGTAGGCGCAGTGGTGGAAGGAACAACCGTCGCAACTCTTGGGATTTGCACCTTCCGCTTGTTTGTCTTCTGGGCAACACGTCTTGTTATCTCCTGTTCAGCTTTGCAAGCAAGATGAAACAAACGGTCCATAGGATAACACTGTTCATGAATTAGTATCTCCTGAATGTCACGATTTAATCGTCCCCAAAATCTATCCATAAAATCATCTCCAGTTTCTTCTAAAGAGGAATGCAACAAGGTAGTTTGTAAATCATCATAATATTTCATTATAGTGTCACTACCTTGTTTTAAAGGTTGCAGCTTTTTAATCATGTCACGAGTATAATAAGCGGGGACGAATGTATGTCGCATGGCAAGTTTCAAATCATCCCAAGTAATAGGTATATAATCAGGGTGTAACCGACAATATTCACTCTACCAAACTAAAGCATAACTAGTGAAAGAACCAACCGCAACATTAACTTTTTTTACGTTCATTCAAAAATTATGGGAAGCAAATATATTATTTATGTCGAACTCCCATTCAATATATAAAGTAGGTCTAAAACGACCATTAAATGATGGTATAGAAACATTAACCTGAGCATGTGCATTTGGATGTTTATGCACCTCTCGTGATCGTTGTGGAATTTGCATAGGTGGTGGCACGTCTCCTGTGATCGACAAAGCCCATGAACTGACTCTAGATCATGTCATGATTAGTAGAAACAAGAAACATAATCCAAAAATAATGTTCCTATAACTACTAGGATTTGGTGGTAAAACACTAACAGTAAAGCAAATATCAATGTCTTACAAGTTCTTACCATGCAGCAGGCGGTGATCGGCAACCAGCGGTGTAAAGTAACTCCAAAAGTTGGGTAAAGCGATTGCCAGCTGAATGTATGGATACATGGTGCAGAAATATGTGAAGCTGGGTTGGCTTTATATATGTGCAAAAAAATGCCAAAACCACATTAATTAATGCAAGCTGAAAATCCATTCAAAGTGGTCGAGTGCTGGTTCTAGACTAGACCGTACTAGAGACGCGAGTCTAAGACACAAATACATTTCATGTGGAATCAACAAGAATCAACAAGTTGTCCTCTTGAGCAATGACCAACAGACAGATAAAATGTAACACTCGCTGAACAAATCAACTGACACTCCAATTGTCTTTCTTCCGTCAAATCTAATATGTCCAATACCAAAATACAGTGCGAATACATTGCGTGTGAATGTTCTATTTGAGAAAGAATCTCAGCTCTCCAAACAAACTAGGACTAGGACTAGTCAGGTGTCTTTTTTCCCTTATCCAAGTCAACTCTGCAACTTTTTATTTCTTTCCAAACACTTTATCCTTTTTTACTCTCTCTCAAGATTCCAACGTAGCAAAAATAGGGGAAAAAATCAAACAAGATCTCAACTTCGCCCCAAAAAAATGAGGGCCACGTGATTCTTTTAGAAAAATTGTATCCAAACCAAGGAGTACTACTTCGTGGGAACCAAATCTTTTTTTATCTCCACGTCCCAAACGAATTAGTAGTCTCAAAGGAAACAGATCTGGAAACAATTCATCCTTTTTTCTTTTTTTCCTTGCTGCGATCTCCACTCTCCCGTAATGCAATCTGCTCTTTTTTATTAAACAACAAACATGCCACACAAGGACACCAAATCAGCCACAAACCAAACCGACTGGTACTTTCCTTTTTCTTTACTTCTTTCGGTATCTCCTTTGGCAATGTCCAAAAATAATTTCTCACAATAAATGCCGATTCCAAAACATGTGCCACCACATTACTAACCAAAAAAAAATAGCATTGGAGGCCGATCCAATCTTTACTTTCCAAATTTTGTTTTTTTTGGCCGGTCAGAATCGCCTTTTTTCAATCTCTTTGATTTCCTTTCCAAAGTTAAACAGCCAATGTGGATCGCTTCCTAAACTCCAACCGAATCTGGTTTTTTTTTCCTTTTTCACGGATCGCAGCCTTTCCAAGGTATCAACAGATTGGCCGTACAGTTTTTTTCTTGTTGGCAACGTCCTAAAAAGTCAACCGATCTGCTATAATTTCTCTTTTTTTACCGGTCCAAACCTTCCAAAGATAGGCGATTTTTCGATACCCAGAAGATCGTGCCAATTGAAGGACTTATATCTTTCCAAACGTGGACCTTTTCTTTCTTTCCAACCTTGAGCTCGCCAACTACTCCCTCTATGTTTTAGGCCGCACCAAAACTTGCCCTGTTATTCTGCTGATCCGAACTTACAAATCAGGAGGATTCGGCCTGATCTCTTTTTTTATACCACGAAAAATGAGGGATTTATAGTAGATCAGCGCTTGCCTTTTTTGTTGTGTACAATCCTTTCTGTCCTTCTATCTATTTCTCTCTTCAAACGTTTTTCTCTCTTAAAAAAACCAACTAGGATATGTACGGGGCTACGGGCGAGAGACCAGCAGAATCACGTGACCTACTTACTTCCTTCGATCAACTCCAATGATTGCTGCTTCTTCTGTTTCCTCTATGATTGATCCAAACTTATGTAGTTTCCAAACAAACTCTATCCCGCATCCTCTCCTTTTTCTTTTTTTTTCAGATTTCTTTCTCTCTCTCTCTCTCTCTCTCTCTGAGATGAATCAAGCAACAAGATGAACCAAGAAGGTGATGACAACGAATGACGAAAGCGGATGGATGGTGGTGAGGATGGTGAACAAAATAAGTGGCAGCGGATGATGACAATGAAGTACATGATGGTTGATAGAGGCAAAGGTGTCCCGTCTTTCGATGAGATGGTGGCTATCGTTTTGGAGGAAGTCGACTTTGACGATCTGACTACGAACGTGCGAGGACGTCGCGCCTTAGCAATTGCTAAACCAACTCCGAGAGGTTATTGACCACGCCGGAGCACGATCAACCTGACCATGAAGGTCTATTTCCTGCAGGCAAATGAAGAACAAGTAAGAAACTAAGATTGCAATCTGGATATTGCGAATATAAGAGGAAAGCTTTATTGATCAAAGGTGGGGTTCTGTAACGCCTTTGTCTGGTCATTGAACACAAACGAAGTACGCAAAGTTGCAGCTTGCAAACTTTAATCTAAACAAAATCCAAAGTCTAAATGACGCCCTAAGGGCTGTATATATGGAGGAAGAGGGGGGGGGGGATTTCGTGGCCCTTGGAGGAGGGGTCCGAAACCAACCCTAACTCTTGTTTCCCCACACATACGGACTCTAAAAACAGCCTATACTTAAGTACTTCGAAAATACATGGGCCTGGCCCAATAATAAGGTGATGCAGCACCTAGAATAGCCTCTGGACGAAATTTATGAAGTGGCATCTTGTATATTTCGTCCAAGGCGTCATGCACTCCTTATGGTGGCTTCAAAGTCCAGAAATCATCATTTGTAACTCCGTTCTTGATCCCCTTGCGCATGCCATCATCTCCATGCTTGGTCTTGCTCCAGTGTTCATCCCTCTTATCCATGCTAGGCCCTTCATTTTTAAGCAAAAGAAATGTATCCAGTTTGGGCAGCATCATAGTCTCATGAACATTAGAATCATTACTAAGAAACGGAAGTACGTGCTAATTCAATTGGCATGCGCGAGCTCTAGTAATTGGTCCAGTATGTATAGCAGTAGAGGCTGTGGGTGTAACAATGGTATTGATGTCCTCATCATCATCCCCTTCTTGAAATGAAGTCATCCTCGACAGAAGCTCATCTTCTTCACCCAAATAAGGCTTAAAATCTGCAATGTTAAAAGTGGGACTAACCCCAAAATCTGCAGGCAGCTCAAGTTGATATGCATTATCATTTATTTTCTCTAACACCTTAAAAGGACCATCAGCACGTGGCATTAGCTTTGATTTGCGCAAATTAAGAAATCTATCCTTACGCAAATGTAACCAAACAAGATCTCCAGGTGCAAACACAACATGTTTTCTACCCTTATCTCCAGCAATTTTATATTTAGCATTCATACGCTCAATGTTTTCCTTTGTTCATGCATTTTCAAAATCAATTCAGCACGTTCTTTAGCATCAAAATTAACCTTCTCCGAAGATGGAAGAGGCAACAAATCAATAGGTGCAAGAGGTAGGAAACCATACACAATTTCAAAAGGGCATATCTTAGTAGTAGAATGCAATGAACGATTATAAGCAAATTCAATATGAGGCAAGCATTCTTCTCACATTTTCTTATTATTCTTCAAAACAGCCCTAAGCATAGTAGACAATGTTCTATTGACTACTTCAGTTTGTCCATCAGTTTGGGGTGACAAGTAGTACTAAAAAGCAGTTTAGTCCCCAACTTAGCCCATAAACATCTCCAAAAGTGGCTAAGAAATTTAGTACCACGATCTGAAACAATAGTATTTGGCACACCATGCAAGCGAATAATTTCACGAAAGAACAAATCAGCAACATTAACAGCATCATCGCTTTTATGACATGGTATAAAGTGTGCCATTTTTGAAAATCTATCCACGACAACAAATATGCTATCCCTCCCCTTCTTTGTTTGAGGTAACCTAAAACAAAGTCCATGGATATATCCTCCCAAGGAACACTAGGTACAGGCAAAGGCATATATAAACCATTAGGATTGAGTCCTGACTTAGCTTTTTGACATGTAGTGCAGCGAGCAACAAAACACTCAACATCCCGTCCCATCTCTGGCCAAAAGATATGTGTAGCAAGTATATCCTCCGTCTTCTTGACGCCAAAGTGTCCCATTAATCCTCCTCCATGCGCCTCCTGCAACAACAAAAGACGAGTGGAGCCAGCTAGAATGCATAGCTTGTTAGCACGAAACACAAATCCATCGTTAAGAACGAACTTGTTGCAAGTTCTCCCTTCCTCACAATTCTGCAATACATCTTTAAATTCAGCATCATGCACATATTGATCTTTGATGGTCTCCAAACCAAATATTTTAATGTCAAGTTGTGAAAGCATAGTATAACGACGAGACAATGCATCAGCAACAACAATTTCTTTACCCTTCTCGTGTTTAATGACATAAGGGAAAGTCTCAATGAATTCAACCTATTTAGCATGTCTACGGTTCAGTTTTGCTTGACTTTTAATGTGTTTCAAAGATTCATGATCAGAATGTATAACAAATTCCTTGGGCCATATATAATGTTGCCATATTTCTAAGGTCCGAACAAGAGCATATAATTCTTTATCATAAGTAGAATAGTTCAGACTAGGCCCACTCAATCTTTTAGAAAAGTATGTAACATGTTTGCCATCTTGTAAGAACACACCTCCTAATCCAATTCCACTAGCATCACATTCAAGCTCAAAAGTCTTATTAAAATCAGGAAGTTGGAGTAAAGGAGCATGTGTCAACTTATCTTTCAATACCGTGAAGGCTTCTTCATGTGCGCTACCCCAAACAAAAGGCACATCCTTCTTTGTAAGCTCGTTGAGAGGTGAAGCAATGGTGCTGAAATCTCTCATAAAACGCCTATAGAAACCAGCGAGGCCAAGGAAACTCCTCACTTGTGTGACCGTTTTGGGCTGCGGCCAAATCTCAATAGCTTTAATCTTGGCTTTATCAACTTCAATTCCTTGTGGAGTAACAACATAGCAAATAAAAGGTACTCGGTCGGTGTAAAAGGTGCACTTCCAAGGTTACCAAACAAAATTGCATCATGTAGAGCAATAAAAATAGCACGTAAATGTTCCAAATGTTCCTCCAAAGATTTGCTATAAACCAATATGTCATCAAAGTAAACTACCACAAATCGTCCAATGAAAGTAAACTACCACAATATGTCATTAACCTCATGAAAGTATTAGGTGCATTAGTTAACCCAAAAGGCATGACTAACCACTCATATAATCCAAACTTAGTTTTAAATGTTGTTTTCCATTCATCTCCCAATTTCATACGAATTTGATGGTATCCACTACGCAAACAACTTTGGAGAATATTGTAGAGCCACTCAATTCATCAAGCATATCATCTAGTCTAGGAATAGGATGATGATAACGAATAGTAATATTATTAATGCCTCTACAATCAACACACATACGCGACGTACCATCCTTTTTCGGCTCTAAAATGATAGGAACAACACAAGGACTAAGGGATTCGCTTATATAACCTGATGCAGGGTAGAAACCCTATAGCCCGACCTTTCATGATAGGAGCGGATCCCGTGGTGAACATGAAGAACACGAGGTGGAAAGAGAGGGAAAACACAAGGGAAACACAAGAGAAACACTAAACCAACACAGGGAAGTCACACATGTGCTAAATCCTCGAGTACATAGGGTTCACACGGTACACAATCAACCAAGGACGATACAAGGGTAGCCGGTCTTCTCCGTGAGGAGGTCTTGATGTTCTTCCCTAAAGAGGGGTCTTGAATCCAAAGGGATCTTCTCCGAAGAGGCCGCGGTCTCTCACTAGGAGTAGATCCGATGTGGATGAGCGAAGCTCTATCTCACAAAATGAGATGTAGGCAGATCCATGGGGATGACCTTGGGATGCTCCGCATCATCTCCCCTCCCTTGGGGAAGATCCATACTCGGATCGAATTCTTCATCACAATGGAAGGGCGAGAGGTCCTTGACATTGAAGATATCGCTCATGCTGTACTTGCCACGGGGGAGGTCGATCTTGTAAGCGTTGTCGTTGTAGCATGCAAGCACCTTGAAGGGTCCGTCCGCTCGTGGTCAAAGTTTGGACTTGCGTTCTTATGGAAAGCGGTCCTTGCGAAGGTGTAGCCACACGAGATCACCAATATTGAAGACCATGGGGTGCTTGTTGATGTTGCGCTTGGTTGCAAATCATTGTACTTGGCGCTCGACGGTTTCCCTTGTTTCGTCATGCACCTTCTTGAGATGGGTCACTCGTGCACTTGCGTCCAAATTGATGCACTCTTGGAGTGGTAGGGGGAGAATGTCCAATGGTGACAACGGGTTGAATCCATAGACTACCTCGAAAGGGGACTTGCCGGTTGTTGAGTGTCTTGCTCGGTTGTAGGGGAACTTGGCGATAGGTAGGCACTCCTCCCACTCCTTGATGTTCTTCTTAATGAGTACTCGAAGTAGAGCGGAGAGTGTGCGGTTGGTCACCTCCGTTTGGCCGTCGGTTTGAGGATGGTAAGCCGTGGAGAAGAGTAGCTTGATTCCGAGCTTGGCGCACAGGGTCTTCCAAAAGAAGCTTGGAACTTGATGTCTTGGTCCGAGACGATAGTCTTTGGCACTCCGGGTAGACGCAATATGTCCCTACAAAAGAGATTAGCAACATGTGAAGCATCGTCTATCTTATTGCAAGGAATGGAATGTGCCATTTTTTAGAAACGGTCCACAACGACAAATACTAAATCCTTCCCATTTCGAGTCCTTGGCAAACCAAGTACAAAGTCCATGCTAATGTCTTCCTATGGTTGATATGGAATGGGTAGAGGCATATAAAGGCCATGGGATTGAGCTTTGGACTTAGCTTTGCGACATGTAGAGCATCAGTTGGTGAAGCGGTTGACGTCGCGAAACATCTTGGGCCAACAGTAGTTCTTTGAAAGCGTAGAGAATGTCTTGTCTCGTCCAAAATGTCCCATTAAGCCTCCTCCATGAGATTCTTGCAGAAGCAACAAACGAAGAGAAGACTCGGGGATGCAAAGTTTGTTAGCTCTCATAAGATATCCATCGTTGATGTAATAGCGTTCCCAAGAAGTATGCATCAAACACTTGGCATAAGGAGTAGCAAAAGTAGGGTCATGCTCATACAAGTCTTTTATGTGCTCAAAGCCAATGACATTCAACTCAAGTTGATTAACAAGCATGCATATGCGGGATAGGGCATCTGCCACAATGTTTTCCTTACCTTTAATGTACTTGATGACATAAGGAAAAGACTCAATAAATTCACTCCATTTAGCATGACGCTTGTTCAACTAGGTTTGGCCCTTAAGATACTTGAGCGTTTAATAATCGGTATGAATGATAAATTCATGAGGGCGAAGATAGTGTTCCCATTCATGCAAAACGCGGACTAAGGCATATCGCTCTTTTTCATAGATGGGGTAATTGAGCTGCGCTCCGGAAAGTTTCTCACTAAAGTAAGTTATGGGACACTTCTCTTGCGTTAACACACCTCATATGCCATTACCACTAGCATCGCAATGAATCTCAAACGGTTTGTCAAAGTTGGGTAAAGCAAGCACGGGAGCATGAGTAAGCAAATTCTTGAGCTCATTGAAAGCGGTATCTTGGGATGGTCCCTAAACAAAAGGCGCATTCTTCTTGCTCAAAGCATGCAAAGGAGAAGCAATGGTGCTAAAATCTTTCACAAAGAGAAACCCGCAAGGCCAAGAAAGCTATTCTACTTGTTGCAAATTGGTTGGTTGTGGCCAAGTCTTAATAGCATTGATCTTGGACTCATCAACGTGAACACCCTTGGAAGAGACAACAAAACCCAAGAAAACGAGCTTATCAACACCAAAAAGGCATTTCTCCATATTAGCATAGAGATGCTCTTTTCGAAGAGTTTGTAAAATGGTTTGGACATGGATGACATGCTCTTTGAGAGACTTGCTAAAAACAAGGATATCATCGAAGTAGACCACAACAAACACACCAATGTAAGGGCAAAAGACATGATTCATAAGACGCATAAAAGTACCCGGTGCTTTCGATAGACCCATAGGCATGAATAACCACTCATACAAGCCAAACTTGGTTTTGAAAGCGGTTTTCCATTCATCACCCTCTTGTATGCATATTTGATAGTAACCACTCTTAAGATCAATTTTCAAAAAGATAGTGGCACCACTAAGTTCATCAAGCATGTCGTCAAGGCGTGGAATGGGATACCTATAACGAACAGCGATAGCATTGATTGGTATACAGTCGAAGCACATGCGAAAGCTACCGTCTCGTTTTGGCACAAGAATGATCGGGACGGCACAAGGGCTCAAACTTTCACGCACATGTCCATGGTCTATGAGATGCTTTACTTGCCTTTGTATTTCTTTGGTTTCTTCAGGGTTGACGCGGTAGGGAGCTTTGTTTGGAAGTGGCGCTACGGGGATGAGGTCGATGCGGTGCTCAATGCCTCGTAGAGGAGGTAGTCCCGGAGGTAGCTCGGCGGGGAAAACATCGTAAAATTCCTGCAAAAGAGGAGATAACACTAGAGGAAGAGTGTGAGAAGTGTTAGTTTGTGGTGCATTGTCCTTGCACATGAGGACATAGTGTAGGACACTAGATGGGTTCTCACACACTCCTCTTATCTCACTTTTGGTGGCAAATAGGACTAAGTTCTTTTTTTCGCTCATCATGGAGGTGTTCGATTTGGGCTTGTGGCGGTCACTCTCTTTTTGGTGGCTCGCTCTCTCACTATGATCTCCATGATGGGTGGCTTGCTTGTCAGGGATCACTTGGCTTGGCGACATTGGACGGAGGACGTACTCCTTGCCCTTCATCTTGAAGATGTAGTGGTTCGTACGGCCGTCATGGAGGACTCCTCTATCAAATTGCCATGGGCGTCCAAGGAGAATGTGGCAAACGGTCATTGGAACGACGTCGCACTCCAAGGTCTCTTCGTAGGCGCCAATTGAAGGAGACTTGTACTCGATGCTTGACTTGGATAGTGCCGGAGTCGCTAAGCCATTGCACTTTGTATGGATGAGGGTGCTTCATCTTGGGCAATTGGAGCTTGGAGCAAAGTTCTTCACTTGCGAGGTTATGACAACTCCCTCCATCGATGATGACCTTGACGGATCGTCCATTGATGCCGGCCTTAGTATGAAAGATGTGGCATCTTTGGTCTTCTTCTTGGTGATGTTGGAGAGTCAAGAATTTGGAGACAACAAGAGAGGGACTTGAATCTTCATCACAAAAGTCTTCTTCTTCTTCATCGTTCACTTGCCGGTGCATGGCGACTTGCTCAAGAGCGTCCATTTCTCCTTCACTCATCGAGTCATAAGTGCCATCGTCGTTGAGGATCATGGTCCTCTTGTTGGTACATTCGTAGGACTTGTGGCCTCGGCCTCCGCAAGTGAAACACTTGAAGGAACTCGTCTTGACGGTCTCATCGGTTGGGGTTGATGATTATGAAGCTCTCGGCTTGAAGTTGCTCGTAGTAGGATGACTTGGAGTTGAAGAGCCTTTCTTTGAGCTCGACTTGTCGATGTTGGTAGTAGAAGGCTTGGTAGTCGGTGATGGAGTCATTGAAACTTGGTTGTTGGAGAATTCGTATGAATTGGATGAGAACTTGGCATACTTGAAATCATCTTGCACTTGGCGTTCTGCTTTGGTAGCTTGATGCACTAGCTCAATGAGGTTCGAGTATGGTTGGAAATCGGCGATCTTCTTGATGGGATGATTGAGGCCATTCAAGAAACATGCCATTGTTTGCTCAAGATCTTTCATGACGTTGGATCTTATCATGGCAACCTCCATTTCCTTGTAGTACTCTTCAATGCACTTGGTTCCTTGCTTGAGGATTTGGAGTTTCTTGAAGAGGTCGCGGTTGTAGTAGGTAGGCACGAATCATGCTCTCATGAAATCCTTCATTTGCACCCAAGTAGTGATGGGTGGTTCACCTGTTGCCTCATGGTGCTCGATTACTTGTTCCCACCAAATGAGGACATAGTCTTGAAACTCAAGGGATGCCATCACGATCTTCTTCTATTCTTCATAGTTATGCAAACAGAAAATCTTGTCAACCTTCAATGCTCATGAAAGGTACGCTTCGGGGTCGTTGCTTCCGTTGAACTTGGGCATGGTGAACTTGAGTTTGCCATAGCGTTGCTCTTCATTGTGTTGGGGTCATGGATGATGACGTCCGTGTTGTAGATGATTGTTCAACTCATGGTGCTCCTGGCGCGGAGGGTTGTCGACCTCATGATGCTCTTGTCATGGAGGATCTCCAATGTCTTCATGCTCTTGATGTACTTGATGTTCTTGGAGAGCTTGTGGAGAAGCTTGTCGAGCTCGAGGAGGAACTTGAGGAACGTGACGGTGCACGCGAGCTTGATGTCGCCGTTCATGAATTTCTTCGCGAAGTGCTTCCTCTTGTTCACGGGCTTGTGGGCCTCGATCGGCTCCGGCTCGAATTGAATCTCGTAGAGCTTGTTGCGCCGCAAATGCTTGAGCGTCACGGAGTTGTTGTTCTTGACGTTGTGCCTCGGCATCTTGGGCATCTTGATGTAGATGCGCGCGCTCTTCCTCTTCATGTTGGCGTTGTCTTTGCCGTGCTCGTGCTAGCGCGGAAGCCTCTTGGGTTTGACGTTGTCGTCGCTCTTGAGAGTCGGTGTCGCGTAGAGGATTGAGGCTTGCTTGACGATCATTGCGCGCGGCATGGCGTAGAGTGTTCGAAGTCGGTGTACTTGAGACGGAGAGGGTGAAGTCGGACTGTCGACTTGAATGGCTCCTTCTTGAAGTGGAAGAAGAGCGGTTGAGCAACAAAGCACGAATCTCATCCATTCTTGCGTCATTCTCTTGCTTGTGATCGTCGAGCTTGTGGTCGAAGTAGTCCCTTGTACGTTGCTTGGAGAGTCACAAGTCGGCGGCAAGGTTGTCGATGCGTTCACTCATAGCTTGTTGCTCTTGATGCAAAGCACGTTGTGCACCAAAGAGGTGACTCTTGGTGACGAAGGAGTTCATGTCGTCGTCTTGCTCCATGAAGAGTGGGTTGGTCAAAGTACTTGGCCTATCCATCATTCCAAGACAAATGTGAGTGGTAGAAAGAGAAGAACGAATACCAAATGTACCTTGACCGAAGTTGAAAGTGGATCGATGATCACTCCAATGTAGGACAAGGAAATAGCACAATTGGTACTAGGTCTTGTCGATTTCTCACACCTACACAAGTAAAAGGTTATGGTGGAGCTTGGTTAGGATGGTGGCACAAAATTTGATGCAATTGCAACTGAGCTTCAATAATGTTGGAAAAGATTCGCAAGATGCAATGTAACAAGTAGACCAAGGAATAAGGTACACAGAGACACACATGCAAAAAGACAAGTGGGGTCGTGCAACCAAGGGTGAGCTAAAATGTGGTATCCACAAAAATGCTCTTGTTGCACAACGCTAGAGAGACGCTAGCACGATTGCACAATAGGCGGATACAAGAACTTGTGCACAACCTACTTAGCAAAAATGCAACGACTTCTATCCCAAGTATGCTCTATGCAAGGTGTTTCTATGATATGATCCAAGATGATCGAGTATGACAATATTAATGTTGTATGATGCTATGGTTCTTGCTTAAAAACTCTTTGCTTATCTTTCCTCTTTGTTTAAAAGCTTGTTTGGCTCTTTGATGTTTGAGCTCTTTTCTCATGCCATGCTTGACGAACCAAGATAGCAATTGTGTATGCAATGACAACTTTGTGACACAAGAGATGGTACCAATATATGCAACAATGATGTATGTATGCTATGGGAAGTATGATCACTAATGTGCACAAGTCTCGTTGCCGGCAATACTCAAAGGCTAGTCTCGATGGGTAAGCAACACAAAGGAGTAAGGCTATGGTGGCTATCAATGTAATGGCAAGAGTGATATGTCCAATACCAAGACAAGGTTACTGTTCTCCGGTTCCTTGTCCGTAAGCAAGAATGGAGGACGGTGATCAAATGGGTGGCACGCATACCAAGATGTAGTCGAGGTGGTCGTTGTTGTTGACGCGTCCGTGGCGAAGATGAGCGGCTGTGATGTCGATGTCGAACCGTACCTAGATAGCTGAAACACAAAAGGATACGGTACCGCAACTCAAATTCTCAAAGCTCGATGTGGAAAACATATCGGAGAGCTAAACGGTCCAAAATGGTGGTGGTATACGGAAGTGGTGATGGTGTATAGTGGTTGAGGCAAAGATGCCCGTCGGTTTTGACTGAAATTGGGCGGGGCGGTAGTACC
>NC_041388.1:230846990-230876644 GCF_002162155.2 Triticum dicoccoides | reverse complement strand
GGCGGTAGTACCGCTTGTGGTATTTAAGAGGTAGTGCCGCTCGGGGAGGGGGGGGGGGTAGTACCGCTGGGGTCGTAAAAATATTGCAAGATCTGGATCGATGCGTGTTTTGGGGCGGGCAAGGGTGATTTCGATGTCAAAATTCAAGCGATTTCAAGGATGGAAGGTGGAGAAAATTGGGGAGATGCTAGGTCCACAAGTAACAAGGCAAATCCCCGGATCAAATCCAACAAAATCTCAACACACCAACAAATCACAAAAAAAAATTGGGGTTATTTTTGTAGGGAATTTTCGAATTAGGACGAGAAACAACAAAAACTAGGCTAGAAACACAACGGGGAGGCTCCGAAATCGTGATCAACCTGGCTCATGATACCAGATTATGTAGGGTAGAAACCCTATAGCCCGATCTTTCACAATAGGAGCGGATCCCGCAGTGAACACAAAGAACACGAGGTCGAAAGAGAGGGAAAACACAAGGGAAACACAAGAGAAACACTAAACCAACACAAGGAAGTCACACATGTGCTAGATCCTCGAATACATAGGGTTCACACGGTACACAATCAACCAAGGACGATACAAGGGTAGCCGGTCTTCTCCGTGAGGAGGTCTTGATGTTCTTCCCTAAAGAGGGGTCTTCAATCCAAAGGGATCTTCTCCGAAGAGGCCGCGGTCTCTCACTAGGAGTAGATCCGATGTGGATGAGCGAAGCTCTATCTCTCAAAATGAGCTAAACCAACGCTAACCCTAGTACGGAGCTAAGGGACAAGTATATATAGTCCAAGTGGTAAGTTGGGGGATACATGGGGTGAAACCCCTGTCGCTGCGCGCAGGCAGGGTGGTTGTTCCGGTCATGGGGGCGGTTGTACCGCTGGGAGCTCAGGTACTAGTTCCTGGAGGGGGTTTCCGGATGTGCTCAGCGGTTGTACCGGTGCTTGGGGCGGTTGTACCGATCACGTGGCTGTTGCAGGGATAAACCGGTGATGTATCGGCCTTGCACCGCTTGATGTCAAAAGCTTGACCGGTGGTCGAGCGGTTGTACCGCCCGGGCGGTAGTTGGGCGGTGCATGGGCGGTTGTTCCGGCACTTCTGAGCTGGGATGATGTTCTTCATGCTCTTGATGTCCTTCTTGCACCGTGACTCCTCCTTGGTTGCTTACTTAGTACCTAAGCACACAAAGCATCTCCGCTTGAGGTAGTAGCCATGTCTCAAGTGGGTCAAAGGGAAGTTCAACAAGGAGAGAGTTAACCTCGTTCTCAATGGTTCTCGCACGGGCTCTTGTCATTGGTCCAAGTGGTGTTGTGGGAGATGTAGGTAGATCCACGGGGGTGACCTTGGGATGCTCCGCATCATAACCTTTGTTGAGCAGTTCTTGTACTTGACGCATAATCTCGTTCGTCTCCTCTGGATTGGTACGGTATGGTGCACGGTTGGGTAATGATGCACCGGGAATTAAGTCAATTTGATGCTCAATCCCTCGAATAGGTGGTAATCCCGGCGGCACATCTTGTGGAAAGACGTCAGCAAACTCCTGCAAAATGATAGTGATAGCAGGAGGCAAAGAGGAAGGCACGACCTCGAATGAAAATAATGCCTCTTTGCACACAAAAGCATAGCAAACAGATTTGCTAAAATGTAGATCTTCAATATCAGATTTGCTGGCAAGTAAACATGCACTTTTCAATTTAATTTCAGAAGCAACACTAGATGGTTTATTATTAGGCTTCATTTGTTGCTCAAATTATTTTGCCACAATCTGATTTTCACTCTTATTTTTTTGTTGTTTTGCTTTATTAGCTCTATTAATATCATCTTTCAAAATGGAATCGGGAGTCATAGGAAGCAAAGTAATATTTTTATCCTTATGAACAAGAGTATACTGATTGTTTCTACCATGGTGTATAGAATTTTTACGAAATTGCCATGGTCTACCAAGTAATAAGGAACATGCTTGCATAGGTACCACATCACTATCGACCTAATCAACATATGTAGAGATACTAAAATGCACACGAACAGTATGTGTTACCTTAACCTTGCCACTGTTGTTGAACCATTGGATGTAGTAAGGATGTGGATGCGGTCTTGTGGTGAGAGATAGCTTCTCCACCATCTCCATGCTAGCCAAGTTATTGCAGCTCCCTCCATCTATGATGACGCGAGCAGAACGTTCCTTCACAAGTCCCTTTGTATGGAACAAATTATGCCTCTGGTTTTGCTCAGCTTGTGTAACCTGCACACTCAAAACACGTTGAGCAACTTAACATTCATACCTGTCAGCATCTTCAGCAGCCATGTATTGCGTCTCATGATCAGAATCATCTCCACTGTGTTCTTCATGTGTAATAAGAGCCAAAGTCTCGTCATCATAGTCACTACCAGACTCATACCCACCATCCTCAGTAGCAATCATCACACCCTGAGATTTGCATTCTCTCGCAAAATGTCCTTTTCCCTTACAACGATGACAAATAATATCACCTGTGTGCCCTGTTGATGCCATGGAAGAAGAAGAGCTCTGCGGAGGCCCGGCAGGTGTTCTCTTGGCAGATAATGGTGGTTGTGCCTGCTTTTTTGTATCACGGCTGGAGGTGGCACCCAATGGAGATGCTGGTGCAGTGGAAGTAAAGGATCACGTGGTTTCCATGATGGAGATCGACCTGCAGAAAAGTTAGTTCACGCCAATGCTTGTCGATCCTGCACTTCACGTTCAGCTTTACAAGCAAGATGGAATAAACGAGTGATATTAGTATACTCTTTATACTCTAGAATGGTATGAATCTCTCTATTTAATCCACCCATAAAACGTGCAAGTATAGCTTCATTCTGCTCAACAATACTACATCTAATCATGACAGTTTGTAATTCCTGATAATATTCTTCTACATAATTTTTTCCTTGTCTTAAACGCTGTAATTTTTGAAGCAATTCATGTTGATAATATGGTGGAACCCAACGAGTACGCGTAGCAGTTTTCAAAGCAGCCCAAGTAGTTGGAATAGGATATACTCTACAATGTTCAGACCACCAAACACATGTGAAGCTAGTGAAAGCACAAACAGCAGCATGAATACGTCTCTCCTCAGGATATTGTAAACATGGAAAATGTTTTTCAGTTTCTAACTCCCAAGTAAGATATATATCAGGAACATATCTACCCTCAAATGGTGGAATATTCAATTTCAGTTTAGGAAGATGGTCATGATCTTGTACCTCATATGGTGGTGCAGCTCTACCATTGCGATGATATACCTGAGGACGACCTAGTGGTGGTGGTGCTGGTGGTTGCACGTAGTTCTGATTTTGCTCAACCTCATCCTCGTAATGGTCCTCCACCTCTGCAGTAGCAGCAGGAGCTAGAAAAGCATCAACAGCGGCACCAGAATTTTGCCCAGGCTCAATGGTAATGCGTTGTGCTCGTCCCACTTGATTTGGAAGGCGACGTTGTTGTTGTTGTAGAGGTGCATTAGGTGTAGCCGGTGGTGGTCGTGGAAGACGCGCGAGCAATTCATTAAACTTGTTATCGAGCTTTGTTTCGAACACCTTCTCAATGCCACCTATCTTCTCCATGGCCTCGTCAAATCTATTTAGCACATCTTCCACCTGTCCACTCATCATTTGCTGAAACTTATTTTGTAACTCTTTGTTTGTCATGTTCTCCCAGTCAGTCTTGTCGGCTTGTCATCCTGCCATGGTAGCAGCAATAGAAACACACAAGAATATGATCCTACAGACTACTAGGAAGTGGTGGTGATGGTGTGGTGGACAGTCACAAATCCTTCAAGCGAATTTCAAATTCTTACTAGTTCTTACCAACCAGCTGGTGGTGATCAACAACCGTTGTAGTCAAAACTCTCAAAGCTTGGATAGAGCGATTACTAGGGAGAGTCAAACGCACGACGTAGATGTATGTGGAGCTGGGAAGGCTTATAATATGGTAGCAAAAAGGGTCACCAATAATCAATTCAGATATGCAAAGTTGAATAAACGTTCAACGACAGTACTATGCTGGTCCTAGGCTAGACTGTACTAGAGACGCGAGCCTAAAACACTAACCAACTCACGGCGCTGCACGTAAACAAGGGAGGAGCACACTCTAAGTTTTTTCTTTTTTTGCACTTTTTTTCTCACTCTTTTTTTTTGAGTTTGGAACTATTTTTCTTCTGTGGATGGCTCAGAAGTTGGGGAGTCCTACTCTGTCAAGACTCGGAGTATCGCGTGATCTGTAAATCGAAAACAAAGCAACAATTACTGTACTCCGAATAGGACTGGTGGCGGAGATGAATCTGGTGGAATCTCGGACTGGTGGCGGAGATGAATCTAGTGGAACTCAGACTGGTGGCGGATATATGTTGTAGGTGGACTCGGATTGGCGTGATGGCGACTGATATTTTGTGGAGGATATGGACTCGGATTGGCGGTGAATATATGGTGGTGGTATAAGGCAGCGACGATGAACTTGGTGTGGTGGTGGTATATGGCAGCAACGATGATGATGATGCGGTGGTGATATATGGCAGCAGCGACGTGACAACTTGTGAACAGAACTCGAAACTCTAAAGGACTAGACGCTAAGACCAGCAACTTGACATGACGATGCAACCGCAAATTCAACAAAGCAAATATAGAAACGATTATGCAAAGGCTCAGATTGGTTCGGATAGGATGAACTAACCCTATTTTTTGGCTTTTTCGTGGACTATAGGTATGAAGAACAGACTGGACCTAAACTACGAAAAGCTGTAAAATCTCACCGAGCAACCTGGAAACCTAATACCACTTGATAAAGGCAAAGGTGTCCCGTCTTTCAATGAGATGGTGGGTATCATTTTGGAGGAAGTCGACTTTGACGATCCGACTACGAACGTGCGAGGATGTCGCGCCTTAGCAATCGCTAAACCAACTCCGAGAGGTTATTGACAAAGCCAGAGCACGATCAACCTGACCATGAAGGTCTATTTCCTGCAGGCAAATGAAGAACAAGCAAGAAACTAAGATTGCAATATGGATATTGCGAATATAAGAGGAAAGCTTTATTGATCAAAGGTGGGGGTTCTGTGATGCCTTTGTCTGGTCGTTGAACACAAACAAAGTACACGAAGTTGCAGCTATGGCGAACTTTAATCTAAACAAAACCCAAAGTCTAAACGACGCCCTAAGGGCTGTATATATGGAGGAAGAGGGGGGAATTTCGTGGCCCTTGGAGGAGGGGTCCGAAACCAACCCTAACTCTTGTTTCCCCACACATACGGACTCTAAAAACAGCCTATACTTAAGTATTTCGAAAATACATGGGCCTGGCCCAATAATAAGGTGACGCAGCACCTAGAATAGCCTCTGGACGAAATTTATGAAGTGGTATCTTGTATATTTCGTCCAAGGCTTCATGCACTCCTTATGGTGGCTTCAAAGTCCCGGAATCATCATTTGTAACTCCGTTCTTGATCCCCTTGCGCATGCCGTCATCTCCATGCTTGGTCTTGCTCCAGTGTTATCCCTCTTATCCAGGCTAGGCCCTTCATTTGTAAGCAAAACAAATGTATCCAGTTTAGGCAGCATCATATTCTCATGAACATTAGAATCATTACTAAGAAACGAAAGTACCTGGTAATTCAATTGGCGTGCGCGAGCTCTAGTAATTGGTCCAGTATGTATAGCAGTAGGGGATGTGGGTGTAACAATGGTATTGATGTCCTCATAAATGGTGGTTGTGAAGACAGTGTGAACAAAACGTGACTAGAACCCGAAACTCTAATAGTCTAGACACTAAAAACCAGCAACTCGACAAACAATACAACCAAAAAAATTCAACAATGCAAAAACTAAGTGATAATAGCAAAAGGCTCAAACTATCTGGGACATAGATGAACTAATCTAACTTTTTTTGGCTTTATCATGGACTATAAGTATGAAGGACAGATGCATTCTAACTATGAAAAACTGTAAAATCTCAGCGAGCAACCTGAAAACTGGTACGACTTGATAGAGGCAAGGGTCCTGATCTTTTGACGAGATGATAACTATCGATTTGGTGGAGATGACTTTGACGATCCGACTACAAACGTGTAACGACGTTGTGCCTTAGCAATCGCTAAACCAACTCTGAGAGGTTATTGACCACGCCGGAGCACGGTCAACCTGACCACGAAGGTCTATTCCTGCAAGCAATCGAAGACAAGCAAGAATATAATTAAGCAATCTGAATATTGCAAGGATGAAGTATTGATAAAAGTGGGGTTTCATAAGCGGTCTTTGTCTAGTCGTTGGACACAAACGAAGTACACGAAGTTACAGCGATGGCTAACTTTTAACTAAATAAACCCAAGTCTAAACGATGCCTTAAGGGCTATACTAATAGGGAAAAGAGAGGGGTCGTCCACCCTAGGCAAGGTGGGACTAAAACACCTCCTAAGTCATTTCCCCTACAATATGGACTCTAAAAATACATTACATGGGTCTGGCCCAAAATAAGATGGCGCAACACCAATAATAAGCTATGGACGAAATTTATGAAAGGCCATCTTGTATATTTCGTCCATCTTCTTCTATGCCATCATGGTGGCTTCAAAGTCCGAAAATCTCTAATTGAACCTTTGTTCCTGTTCTCTTGGCACGCACCTTCATCTCCGTGCTTGATGATACTCCAATGTTCATCCTTCTTGTCTATGCTAGGCCCTTGAATTGCAAGCAACACAAATGTATCTAAGTTAGGCAGCATCATTTTTCCATGAACACTAGACACATTACCAAGAAACAGAAGTACCTGATAATTTAATTGGCGTATGCGAGCTCTAGCAATTGTTCCAAGAGGTAAAACAACAGGGGATATGGGTGTAACTGTGGTAGCCATGTCCTCATCACCAAGTACTCATCCAAGACATATGGCTCATACACTCAAGCTATCTCTACTACGACTTCGACACCTCCTACCTCGACTCGAGCATCACCCAATACTAGCGACAAGTCAAGTTCCAAGGAAGAGCCGCCTTCCTCGACTCATCCTCCGGCATGCACCTACAAGAACAAGACTTCTTCTTCGACACCACCAGACGATCACATCAAGACAAGTTCTACCAAGTGCTTCACATGTGGTGGCCGTGGACACAAATCTTTCCAATGCATCAACAAGCGAACCATGATCGCCAATGATGATGGCATGCACGACTCCATGAGTGAAGATGAAATGGAAGCTCTCAAGCACGTCACCATGCACCACCAAGTGAATGAAGAAGAAGATGCTCAAGTCTATTGCGACAATGATTCAAGTCCCGCTCTCGTGGTCTCCAAGGTCTTGACGCATCAACATTGTCGGATTTCGGGTTCCGGCAGACCCTTGAGGTTCGAACACTAGGGTGCACGCGGAGATTTCGCCTTCTACCTACCTGCACCCCTCCGCCTCGCTAAGATCTAAGCTATGGAAAGAACAGCACAAGAGACACAGGGTTTATACTGGTTCAGGCCACCATTGTGGTGTAATACCCTACTCCAGTGTGTGGTGTGGTGGATTGCCTCTTGGGCTGATGATGATGAGCAATACAAGGAAGAACTGCCTCGCGAGGGTCTGTTCTTGGCTGGGGGGATGAACTGCTAGGAGGAGTTCAGTCGCCCTTCTCTCTCTCTCTCTGTGTGTGATGCTACTCGATCCGATCCTAGCTAGTTTCTCTCTTGGCTTCTAGATTCTCCCTTCTTGATTGCCCCCCTACCCTGGGGGTGGCTAGTCCTATTTATAGGCAAAGGCCCTGGGCCTCTTCCCAAATATTGAGCGGGAAGGGCGCCAACAATTGGCCATTTTGAAGGGGAACATCTGGTACACTTATCCTGACTAAAGTTGGTCCTCGCCTGCCAAAGGCTCTGGTGGTGACGCTGGCTTGGGCTCCACAATGACTTCCTCCCTGCCGTTGGACTAGTCTTGGTCTCGTTGCACCGAAACGGGTGCCTTTGCTTGATGCTCTCGCCTGCGCTTGCTCCCTTTGCACCAAAGAGGAAAGGAGGACACTGCGCGGCTGGCGCCCGCCTGGCGCCTTTGATCGTCATGGCTTGCGTCACGGGCACCTCGTGAGGTACCCCGCCTAGATCTCTCCGCCTCCTCGCGAGCCAGCCTGATGAGGCCGTGCCTAAGGAAGCTCCGTGTCATCCGCCCAGCGAGGCTTGGCCCTTCGCGAGGGTCTTGGGTCTGTGTTGATGAAGATGGGCCGCGCTGGGCCCCCTTTTGAGCCACGCCGCAGGCCGCAGGCAGGCAAGTCTGGGGACACCCGTTCCCAGAACGCCGACAGTAGCCCCCGGGCGCAAGGCGCGCCCGTACTTGGCCGTACAGGGAGGCGAAAGGGCAAGAGCAAAGCGCCGCGGGCCCTAACAGCCTGCGGCCTTGGGCGCCGCGTGGCGGTTGACTGGACGTGGGCGCCTCAGCAACCGCGCGAGTTGATAAGGGAGCGGCATCTGCCTAGGCTTTGCTTTTTTTGCTTTCTCCGGTTGCTGCTCAGATCCCCTTTCTTGCGCCTCTCCTTCCTTCCTCCAAAATTTCCAGATCTACTCCGACCGCGTGACCTAGGAAGCCATGGCGCCTCGTCAGTCCCCAACCGGAGCTTGGTACTCGTCTGCCCTGGACTCGCCGAACGTGTCGGAGGCGAGCCTCGCCCGGTTGCGCCGGATGGCGGCGGCGCAGGGCATCGACGGGGCGAAGGTGTTCAAGGCCTGCTCCGCCACCCCTGAGGGCCAAGGGAGCACCTTCTATCCGTTCTTTGTAAGCGCCATTGCTGCTGGCCTGGTGTCTCCCTTCTTCGAGTTCTTCTTCTCTGTCCTCCGCCATTATAAGCTATAGGCTCTGCATCTCCACCCCAACTCCGTCCTTCTCCTGGCAATCTTCGCCTATTACTGCGAGGCTCATGTAGGGGTGCAGCCCTCAGTGGCCTTGCTGCGCCACTACTTCTACCTCCGGACCTCTCGTGGTCCTGCTTCCACGTGCGCGAGCTTCATCGCGTACGGTGGCGCCATTGCCATTTCGAACCCCGGGAAAAGGATTGAGGGCTTCAGGAGCAAGTGGGTCTTGGCAGATGTTGGGCGCATCCACCCTCGGCTGATCTTGCCCACGGAGCAACCCACGAGCTCCAGCGATTGGGGTCGAGCGGAGCTCGCGGACCCCGCGCGAAGCTGGTGTTGGAGAAGATGGACGCGGATCTGAGGCCGGCCAACATGGCAGTGGCGAAGCTGACCGGCGCGTCGCTGCTGAGGGAATTCCTGGAGCACCAGCTGGCTCCGCTTCGGCAGTACTCACTTCCGATGTGGAGGCCCCATCCGAGCCCCGTGGCCTTGGCCGCCGAAGATCTAGCTACGGTCCTCCAATCTCTGGTCGGGGGCGATGTGGCGAGGTTGGAGGGCGCTCCTACGCCCTTGTTCCTCCGCGACGACTGGGAGCAGGTAGTGGAGTCCATGCCCGTCTTCAACGGGGACGGGCCCGTGCCCATGGAAACTCCCGGGAATCGGTGGACGTGTCCTCCGACGACTCCAGCGAAGAGGAGGAAGGAGGGGAGCGGGAAAAAGGGCCTGACTCCGAGGCGACTGACGGAGAGTCGAGGGCTCCCCTCCCCCGGTGCAGGTCCCGCACTCTTCGCCTCTCTCCGAGCGATGCCGACGAGGATGATGACGAGCAGGGCGGCGGGAGCTTGCCCCCGATCCCGAAGAAGGACAGGACCGAGCTGATCTCTCGCGGGTCTGCCCCGGCCCCGAGGCGGACCGCAGACGCGCCTTCCGTTCCCGAGCTTCCCAAGGTTGACCCTTCCAGCCAGCTTTCAGGCTTCAAATTTGGCCGGAGGCTACCTGAGCTCACTGGCGACGACCCATAAGCGCTTGATTCTTGTCTTTATTTCTTGTTCTGCTGCTGAGGCTTGACGTCCACATCTCTTGGACAGGCTGGCGCCCGCAGCAAAGAAGCCGAAGGGAGATCCTGAGGTTCCATCCGTGGCAGCGCCTCTGCCCGCGAATGAAGGTGACCGCGACGCACGGGCTTCTCCTGCCCGGTCGTCCTCGTGAGGCCCGGCTGAGCCGGCTGGGGCGAGCTCAGCCCCCATGGCCCAAGTGACTCCCGAGGTGCCTTTGCCTGCTGCCGCCACTACAGCCGTTGGAGCGCAGCAGGCTCCGCCTCAGGATGTTGTGGTCGCGCTGCCGCCTTCTCCTCCTACTCCACCGACTGCTGTCTCTCCGACTCCTCCTGTCATTCTGGATCATGCTGCTGCTGAGCTGGACCGGCTGCGGCAGGATCTTCTTGGCGCCGACCCTCGCTTGGTGGCCGGGCGCTTGGAGCTGGCTTCAGGATGGATTCGCTCCGACGCTTCGATTCGGGCGGCGCTGGTCCAAGCCTCGACGACTTGCGATGAGGAGAGGCAGGCCGTCCTTGAGGCGAAGGCTGCTCGTGACACAGCCCTGGGGGAGGTGGTCGACGTCCGTGGTCGCTGCAAGGCGCTGGAGGACGAGCTGCAAGGCCTGCGGGACCAGCTCGCGAAAGAGGCCCGCCCTTGCCAAGAGCAGGAAGAAGGCATGAAGGCTCGCGAGGCGGTCGTCAAGGAGAGGGAGGTCAAGCTCAGGAGGCGCCGTGACCGCCTAGGCGCGCTGGAGCAGGAGTTGGGGGCGAGGAAGGTCGAGCTGGACGACAAGGCCTAGGTTCTTGCCGAGGACCGCGTGGCCTTCACGGAGATGGAGGCGAAGGCTCGCTCCTCGCTGAGGATGCTTTATGACAGCGGCCTGGAGAGCCCACAGGCTGGCGTCGAGGACGGCCCCACCAAGCTGCTTCCCTTCCTGGTTCACACTCTTGAAGATGTCACCCTTGGCCTTGGCCCCACGGCCGAGGCCGAGGCGCGTGTCCTGTCTTCTGTAGCGCTGACGCGGGTCCTCACCCACATCTACCTTCGCGATCCCAGCGTCGACCTCGACAGCCTGCTGGAGCCAGTAAGCGGCGAGCGTGCCGCTGCCGCTGCCGAGGCCGTGAAGGGTCGCACGGACGCTCTGCTGGGGAAGTTCCGGGCCTTCAGCACCAAGCCGAAGCAAGGCGCTGTCGACCCCGCTGCTCCATGAGGCGAACCCACTCTGCGCTACTCCACCGCCGACAAGTGACTCCGTTGTGGCTCCTGTCCTGCCTTTAATTCCTGCACATGTATCATGCCTCGGGAGGCGTTTAAACTTGCGTTTGGCATTGAGATAATAGTGTGGACTGTAATATTTGCTTTTGAATTCCTTGAAATTTACGCTTTTCCTTCCTACTTGCTTATGTTCTACGCCGGCAGAGCCCGGCCCCGCGCATACCTCAGCCGCCGTTAGCCCCGACCGGAAACCAGGACGGGACCAAGGAGTGAGGGGCTACGTGACAAGTTAGGCTCCTGAGTCGCGATGCTTAGGAGTCCCCCTTGGCGCACGAACAACAAGTAGGGAGGTGTGATGTGGGTGGATCTACCGTTCTACGTCTGCAGAGCCCGGCCGCGCGCATACCTCAACCGCCGTTAGCCTTTCGAAACTAAGGAGTGAGGGGCTACGTGACCAGTTAGGCTCCTGAGTCACGATGCTCAGGAGTCCCCCTTGACGCTCAAACGACCTTCGTACCTTGGCTCCGCTCGTGGAGAGACGCGCGATGAACCAGGCCCGGGGGGGCCTGGCTGGGTGGCGTGCGTCTGGGCGTGACCCAGGCGCAGCCCCCGTGCCCAGCCCCCTCGCACGGCACTCCCGAGGGGAGGCGTTACGATGAGGCTAGACACTGAGCTCTGGGCTCCCTGAGGTTGATGCGGCCCGGGGGCCGCCCTCAGTTGTTTATCACCAGCGCGGAGCATAGCGCTTCCGTATGTGTACGGGCATAGCCGCTCCTCGGCAGTGTCGTCAGCCAGCGCAGAGCATGGTTCTTCCACTGGTACATGGGAGGGGGCTCCCCTCCGGGAGGAGCCCCCGGGGCGTGTACAGCCCCGCCCTGGCACGTGGCTGTTACGGTAGGGCCTGGCGAGGTGTATCTGGGCACCCGTGAGCCAGCGCGGGACTCACGGGGCGCCACCTCTAGGCGGGTTGCGCCTGGCACTGGGCCTTATCTTCTGATGTGTCCCTGCAAATTTGGTTAGATGCCGACACTCTACGTCCTCGGGTCCCGGCCCTCGAGCTGGTCTCAGCCGTCGCTGGTATGCCAGGTCGCGATGCCGTGGACAAGGCCAGAGGGTGAGGGCTGGAGAGCCAGTAAGAGCCCTGAGTCACGATGCTCAGGTACCCCCCCTTTAACGTGCAAGTGGTCGGCATGGAGAAGAAGGGGTGCCGTGGACAGGCATCAAATAGTCAAGCATGGTGGGTCGAACGCATAGCCGAAAATAAACGCAAAAGGGATACATGCCATTGGGTCTGGCCCGAGCGACTTGGGGGATGATGCAGCCCGAGGGGCGCCCCCAATAAGGTAAGCTAACAACATGAAATAAAAGGGATACATGCCGCAGGGACGGACCCACGCGGCCTGGGAATAATGCAGCCCTGGGGGGCGCTCCCAACTGGAAATGAAACTTGAAAGATGTCACCTGATGATGTTGAGGATGAAGGAGTGTTGGCGTAGCAGACTCGGTGGGCTGCGGAAGCCGATCCTCACGAGCCCCTAGGCCCAGGGGCCTCGGGAGGCTCCGGAGGCGCTGGTGGCTCCTCACGGACCATCTCCATCTCCGCCAGGGCTGCAGAACGCCTGGCCTCTTGAGCCTCCATGATGCCCTCATGAGGCGCTGGTACGTGGCAGCCGTGTTCGGCAAGCCGTAAGGCATGCGAACGTAGCTGTGGGGTGGACCTTTGCAGCGCCCCACTCGCGAGGTCCAGAGGCGCTCCAGAGAGGCGACTCGATTGAGCCCTGGTATGTCGATGCAGACGCGCAACCCACCATCCTCGCCTGGATGGGGAGCCACAGCTGGTAGGCGGCGGCCGCCTTTCATGACTCTTGACTCCTGTAGCTCCTGAATGGCCTTGCTGACGAACTCCTGAGGGTCTGGCTCTCCTTGCCTTACTCCTTCTTGAGGGAAACGTGCTTCGAAACACGCCTCCATGTGGTGCCCAAGCGCCTCCCTCGTGACCTTAGCCAGGTCGGTGGCCCTCCAGGGGAGAGCCCCCGAGCCCTGCCTGAGGAGGGCACCAGGCGCACTTTCCTATGTGATGGAAGGAGGTTCCCCCTGGGTAGGCGCGGGCCCTGAGGGGCCTGCCTCCTGAGGGGCCGGGCCGGACGATGTCTTCTTCTTCTTGGGGGCGGTCTCGGGAAGCCTCCTGCTTCCGCGATCTGGGTCTTCCAGTGATGCGGCCTGAAAGGCTCGTTCCAGGGAACACACCACGTCCTTCTCTTCACAGGGCACTGTGATGACTCCGCCACTTCCTGGCATCTTGAGGACGTTGTAGCCGTGGTGAGTTACGGCCATGAACTTGGCCAGCGCTGGGTACCCAAGGATGGCGTTGTACGGTAGGCGAATGTGAGCGACGTCGAAGTCGATGAGCTCGGTGCGGTAGTTGTCACGTGCCCCGAAGGTGACAGGGAGGCGGACCTGCCCAATCGGGACCGTGGAGCCGTCGGTGACTCCGGAGAAAGGCTTGGTTGGCTGAAGCTGGTTGTAGGGCACTTGGAGATTGTTGAATGTTTCCATGGACAGGATGTTGAGCCCTGCCCCGCCATCGATGAGGGTCCTGGTGACCACCATGTTGCTGATGATTGGGGAACAAAGCATCGGGAGGACTCCGGCTGTGGCCGCACACTTGAGCTGATCTGCTGAGCTGAACATGATGGCGCACGCCGACCACCTGAGAGGGCGCATGGCTTCGAGCTTGGGGAGGAGATGCATTGAGAGGCTGGGGATTGAGCCCCGCCCAGGATGCAGGCGATCGTGCGCGGCTCCTGGAAGCCCCCAGCCCCCTCGTCTTGATGGCGGTCCTCGTTTCTCCTTGGCTGCGGCGGCAGCGGAGGGAGGCCTGCGTTGCCTTGCGGGCGATCCTCGCGAGGCTGATCCCTCCAGTCTCCCTCGCGAGGCAGGTCTTGCCAGCGATCCTCGCGAGGTCGATCGCACCACCCTTGGCGCGGGCAGCGGTCTTCCCATCGTCCTGCGTTCCTTCCTCCTCCTCGACCATAGCCCCGGTCACCGTGGTCGGGGTGACAGCCGATCCTTCCTTCTCGCATGGCTTGGAGCTCTTGACATTCGTTGGTGTTGTGGGTGTGGAGGTCGTGGTACACACAGTACCGACTACCCTTGGAAGATTCGGGCTGATCTCTGCCCCGCTTGGTGTCTGGTTCTGCCGCGAGCATGGCAGGCCCCTTGCGCTTCACATCCTTAGCCTTGGGCTTCTTCTCTTCTGGGTCTGCGGCAGGCAGCTCGAGGAGGGAGAGATGCCCTTCCTCAGCCCTGGCGCACTTGGTTGCCAAGTTGAACAACTCCAAGGAAGTGCACAGGTCTTCATGCATCGCCAGCTCCTCCTTCATCTTGACATCGCGCATGCCGTCGGAGAAGGCTGAGATGATGGCCTCCTCGGTCACCTTGGGAATCTTGAGGCGTGCGTTGTTGAAGCGCTGGATGTACTTCTGCAGGGTCTCTCCGGGTTGTTGCTTGATGCGGCACATGTCGCTCACGGTGGGTGGCCGGTCGCGCGTACCTTGGAAGTTGGCGATGAAGCGGGTGCGCATCTCGTCTCAGGAGGAGATCGTGCCTGGAGCCAGGTTCAGGAGCCAGGTGCGGGCCCCGTCCTTGAGTGCCATGGGAAACCAGTTCGCCATGACCTTCTCGTCTCCGTTGCCAGCTTCGATGCCCAGCTCATAGAGCTGGAGGAACTCCGCAGGGTCGGCCGTGCCGTCGTAACAAGGAGGCAGGTCTGGCTTGAACTTGCCGGGCCACACGACGCTGCGTAGCTCGGTGGTGAAGGCACGGCAGCCTGCTGTGGCCACGGGAGGCCTTGGGTGATGGAGAGCTTGGTCTTGCATGTCCCCACGCGCTGCAGCTGGGAGCACCGCGGGGTCTTGATGTGCGGGAGCAGGAGCATGGTCGCGACGTGCTGGAGCAGGGAGCGCCCGGGCAGCTTCTTGCGGGCGAGGGACTTCTTGGCAGCTCTGCTCTTGCCGCGCTGGCACCTGACGGAGCGGGTTCCGCCCAGGGGCCACGCGCCTTGGAGCCATGGCGCCTTCTTGAGGAGGAGGCGGCTGGGGCGCCCCCGGAGCTTCGTCGCCCGCGCGGGGCGGGGTGCGGTGCAGCGGAACGGACAGTGAAGGAGAGCCCCCTGCGGCGCGGACGAGCTCGGCGACGCGGTCGAGCCATTCTTCGTAGACGTCGTCGACAGGACAGTAGCGCAGGAGCTCATTTGCCGCGATGAGCGCAGCTCGAGCCTCCATGGGTGCGTGGAGCACGCGGGACGAAGAACCAGGTAGGGTGAGCGAGGGAGTAGCGGCACGGCCATCTTGCCGCACGGACGGATGCTGAGACGAAGCTTGCTGCTCGTTCCCCGCCGGGCCGGTGGCGGCGTTGACGGCAGGTGACGGGGAACGGCGAGGACGCCCGCCGACAGGAGCCGTCTGGGCAACGCGGGAAGCGAGAGCGGCCCGGCGCTCGGCGTGGGCCCGACGAGCGTCAGACATGGACGCGATGATCGGAGGAGAACGGGGTGGTGGAAGACGAATTCCGGCGCACCCCTACCTGGCACGCCAAATGTCAGATTTCGGGTTCCGGCAGACCCTTGAGGTTTGAACACTGGGGTGCGCGCGGAGATTTCGCCATCTACCTACCTGCACCCCTCCGCCTCGCTAAGATCTAAGCTATGGAAAGAACAGCACAAGAGACACAGGGTTTATACTGGTTCGGGCCACCGTTGTGGTGTAATACCCTACTCCAGTGTGTGGTGTGGTGGATTGCCTCTTGGGCTGATGATGATGAGCAATACAAGGAAGAACTGCCTCGCGAGGGTCTGTTCTTGGCTGGGGGGATGAACTGCTAGGAGGAGTTCAGTCGCCCTTCTCTCTCTCTCTCTCTCTCTGTGTGTGATGCTACTCGATCCGATCCTAGCTAGTTTCTCTCTTGGCTTCTAGATTCTCCCTTCTTTATTGCCCCCCCTACCCTGGGGGTGGCTAGTCCTATTTATAGGCAAAGGCCCTGGGCCTCTTCCCAAATATTGAGCGGGAAGGGCGCCAACAATTGGCCATTTTGAAGGGGAACATCTGGTACACTTATCCTGACTAAAGTTGGTCCTCGCCTGCCAAAGGCTCTGGTGGTGACGCTGGCTTGGGCTCCACAATGACTTCCTCCCTGCCGTTGGACTGGTCTTGGTCTCGTTGCACCGAAACGGGTGCCTTTGCTTGATGCTCTCGCCTGCGCTTGCTCCCTTTGCACCAAAGAGGAAAGGAGGACACTGCGCGGCTGGCGCCCGCCTGGCTTTGGTCGTCATGGCTTGCATCACGGGCACCTCATGAGGTACCTCGCCTTGATCTCTCCGCCTCCTCGCGAGCCAGCCTGATGAGGCCGTGCCTGAGGAAGCTCCGTGTCGTCCGCCCCGCGAGGCTTGGCCCCTCGCGAGGGTCTTGGGTCTGTGTTGATGAAGATGGGCCGCGCTGGGCCCCCTTTTGAGCCACACCGCAGGCCGCAGGCAGGCAAGTCTGGGGACCCCCGTTCCCAGAACACCGACAAACACCAACAAGACGAAGACCAAAGATGTCACATCTTCCACACCAAGGCCGGCATCAACGGGCGCTCCATGAGAGTCATCATCGATGGAGGGAGTTTCTATAACTTGGCAAGTGAAGAGCTATGTTGCAAGCTACAATTGGTCAAGAAGAAACACCCTTGCCCCTACAAGGTTCAATGGCTAAGCAACTCTGGCACAATTCAAGTGGAGCACACCATGGACGTTTCTTTCCAGATCGACACCTACGAGGAAACCATTGAGTGTGACGTGGTTCCTATGTCCGTGTGCCACCTTCTCTTAGGAAGACCTTGGCAATTCGACCGCGGCGTCATCCACAATGGAAGAACAAACCACTATAGCTTCAATATGAAGGGAACGGGGTACGTGCTACGACTTATGACTCCAAGCCAAGTGATTGCCAACAAGCAAGTATCCACGCATCATGGAGAGACTAGTGAGAAAGTGAACCACCACAAAGAGAGTCAGCGCCACAAGCCAAAATTGAGCGCCTCTTCATCAAGAGAGAAAAACTTAATCCTCCTAGCCACAAAAAGAGAGTTGAGAGAAGTGTGTGAGAACCCATCGAGTGTCATCCACTATGTCCTAGTGTGCAAATATGAGGTGGCGAAGACTAACACTCCTAATCTTCTTCCTCTAGTGTTGTCCAACTTGTTGCAGGAATTCGCGGATGTCTTTCCTGATGAGCTACCTCCCGGTCTTCCTCCTCTATGTGGCATCGAATATAGGATCGACCTCATTCTCGTCGCACCTCTTCCTACCAAGGCACCATACCGCATCTACCTAAAGAAACCAAAGAAATGCACAGGCAAGTCCACATCTCATAGACCATGGACATGTGCGTGAAAGTTTGAGTCCTTGTGCCGTACCGGTCATTCTTGTGCCAAAAAGAGACGGTAGCTTTCGCATGTGTTCCGATTGCAGACCTATCAATGCTATCATCGTTCGCTATAGGCATCCCATTCCACACCCCGATGATATCTTAGATGAGCTTAGCGGTGCCACTATTTTCTCAAAAATTGATCTTAAAAGTGGTTACTATCAAACCCACATACAAGAGGGTGATGAATGGAAAACCGCTTTCAAAACAAAGTTTGGTTCATATGAGTGGTTAGTTATGCCTATGGGTTTATCAGAAGCACCCGGTACTTTCATGCGTGTGACGACATTCTTGTGTTTAGCAAATCCCTCAAGGAACATGTAGATCATCTTAGGGTTGTTTTGCAAACACTTAGAAAAGAGCGTCTCTACGCCAATATGGAGAGATGCACTTTTGGTGTTAACAAGATAGTTTTCTTGGGTTTCATTGTGTCCTCAAAGGGTGTTCATGTTGATGAGTCCAAAATTGAAGCAATTAAAACTTGGCCCCAACCCACTAATTTGCAACAAGTGCGTAGTTTCCTTGGTCTAGCGGGTTTTATTGTCGCTTTGTGAAAGACTTTAGCACTATTGTCGCACCGTTACATGCTTTGAGTAAGAAAAATGCACCCTTTGTTTGGTGACCAACTCAATCTACCGCATTTCATGAGCTCAAATCTTTGCTTACACATGCCCTAATTCTTGATATACCTGATTTCACCAAAACTTTTGAGGTTCATTGTGATGGTGGCGGTAATGGGATTGGTGGAGTTTTGACACAAGAAAAGCGGCCCATTGCATACTTTAGTAAAAAAAAATCTAGTGCTCAACTTAACTATCCTATATATGACAAAGAATTGTACGCTTTACTGCGAGTATTGCATGTCTGGGAGCATTAGCTTTGCCCACATGAATTTTTCATACATACCGATCATGAGACACTTAAGTACCTTAAAGATCAAACCAATTTGAATAAACGGCATGCTAAATGGAATGAATTTATTGAGTCTTTACCTTATGTGGTCAAGTACATTAAAGGCAAAGAAAATGTTGTGGCGAATGCTCTTCCCCGCGTATGCATGCTTGTTACCCAACTTGAGTTAAATGTTATTGGCTTTGAGCATATTAAAGATCTTTATGCGAATGATACTTCCTTTGCACTTACATATGCAAAATGTCTTACTCACACTTGTCGGGAGAACTATTATCTCAAGGATGGCTACCTTATGCATGCTAACAAACTTTGTATACCCGAGTCTTCTCTTCGTTTGTTACTTTTACAAGAGGCTCACAGAGGTGTACTCATGGGACATTTCATGCACGACAAGACCTTCGCCACACTCTCCTTCAAGTACTTTTGGCCAAAGATGTTCCGCGACGTGGCACGCTTCACCAACAAATGTTCTACATGCCGCAAAGCTAAGTCCAAAGCCCAATCTCATGGTTTACATATGCCACTTCCAATTCCATATCAACCATGGGAAGATATTAGTATGGATTTCATGCTTGGTTTGCCTAGAACTCGCAATGGAAAGGATTTTGTCTTTGTTGTTGTAGACCGGTTATCAAAAATGGCACATTTCATACCATACAACAAGATAGACCATGCTTCACATGTTGCTAATCTTTTTTGTAGGGAAATCTTGAGGTTGCATGGAGTACCAAGGACCATTATGTCAGACCGGGACATCAAGTTCTTAAGCTACTTTTGGAAGAGTATTTGCGCCAAGATCGGCATCAAGCTTGTTTTCTCCACGTCCTATCATCCCCAAACCGATGCCAAATGGAAGTCACCAACCGGACGCTATCTACTCTCCTACGCGTGCTGATAAAGAAGAACATCAAGGAGTGGGAGGAGTGCTTACCCATCGCCGAGTACGCCTACTGATAGAGGCGAAGGTGTCCCGATGTCTTGATGAGATGGTGGCTATCATTTTCTGTGGGAGTCGACCTTGAAGATCCGACTACGAATGTGCGAGCGCGCCTTAGCAATCGCTAAAACAACTTCTGAGGGGTTATTGACCACGCCATGATCAACCTGACCACGAGGGTCTGTTTCCTGTGAGCAAACAAACAACAAACAAGAAACTGAGATTGCAATCTCGGTATTGCGAATATAAGAGGAAAGCTTTATTAATGAAGGTGGGGTTCTGTGACGCCTTTGTCTGGTTGTTGAACACAAACAAAGTACGCGAAGTTGCAGCTATGGCGAACTTTTAATCTAAACAAAACCCAAAGTCTAAACGATGCCCTAAGGGCTGTATATATGGAGGAGAGAGGGGGGAATTTCGTGGCCCTTGGAGGAGGGGTCCAAAACCAACCCTAACTCTTATTTCCCCACACATACGGACTCTAAAAACAGCCTATAATCAAGTATTTCAAAATTACATGGGCCTGGCTCAAAAATAAGGTAACGCAGCACCTAGAATAACCTCTGGATGAAATTTATGAAGTGACATCTTGTATATTTCGTCCAAGGCTTCATGCACTCATTATGGTGGCTTCAAAGTCCTGCAATCATCACTTGTAACTCTGTTCTTGTTCCCCTTGCGCACGCCATCATCTCCATGCTTGAACTTTCTCCAAGGTTCATCTTTCTTGTCCAAGCTAGGCCCTTCATTTGTAAGAAAAAAAATGTATCCAATTTAGGGAACATCATATTCTCATGAACATTAGAATCGTTACCAAGAAACGAAAGTACCTGGTAATTTAATTAGCGTGCGCGAGCTCTAGTAGTTGGTCCTATATGTATAGCAGCAGGGGTTGTCGGTGTAACAATGGTATTGATGTCCTCATCATCCTCCCCTTCTTGAAATGAAGTCGTCCTCGTCGGAAGCTCATCTTCCTCACCCAAATAAGGCTTCAAATCTGCAATGTTAAAAGTGGGACTAACCCCAAAATCTGCAGGTAGCTCAAGTTTATATGCATTATCATTTATTTTCTCTAACACCTTAAAAGGACAATCAGCACGTGGCATTAGCTTTGATTTGCGCCAATTAGGAAATCTATCCTTACGCAAATGTAACCAAACAAGATCTCCAGGTGCACACACAACATGTTTTCTACCATTATCTCCAGCAAGTTTATATTTAGCATTCATGCGCTCAATGTTTTCCTTAGTTAACTCATGCATTTTTAAAATCAATTTAGCATGTTCTTTAGCATCAAAATTAACCATCTCCGAATATGGAAGAGGCAACAAATCAATAGGTGCACGAGGTAGGAAACCATACACAATTTCAAAAGGGCACATCTTAGTAGTAGGATGCAATGAATGATTATAAGCAAATTCAATATGAGGCAAGCATTCTTCCCACATTTTCTTATTATTCTTTAAAACAGCCCTAAGCATAGTAGACAATGTTCTATTGACTACTTCTGTTTGTCCATCAATTTGGGGGTGACAAGTAGTACTAAAAAGCAGTTTAGTCCCCAACTTAGCCCATAAATATCTCCAAAAGTGGCTAAGAAATTTAGTATCACGATCTAAAACAATACTATTTGACACACCATGCAAGCGAATAATTTCACGAAAGAACAAATCAGCAACATTAATAGCATCATCACTTTTATGACATGGTATAAAGTGTGCCATTTCCGAGAATCTATCCACGACAACAAATATGCTATCCCTCCCCTTCTTTGTTCTAGGTAAACCTAAAACAAAATCCATAGATATATTCTCCTAATGAACACTAGGTACAGGCAAAGGCATATATAAACCCTCAGGATTGAGTCGTGACTTAGCTTTTTGACATGTAGTGCAGCGAGCAACAAAACGCTCAACATCTCGTCTCATCTTTGGCCAAAAGAAATGTGTAGCAAGTATGTCCTACGTCTTCTTCAGGCCAAAGTGTCCCATTAATCCTCCTCCATGCGCCTCCCGCAACAACAAAAGACGAATGGAACTAGCTGGAATGCATAGCTTGTTAGCATGGAACACAAATCCATCATTAACGACAAACTTGTTCCACGTTCTTCCTTCCTTACAATTCTGCGTTACATCTTTAAAATCAGCATCATGCACATATTGATCTTTGATGGTCTCCAAACCAAATATTTTGAAGTCAAGATGTGAAAGCATAGTATAGCGACGAGACAATGCATCAACAATAACATTTTCTTTACCCTTCTTGTATTTAATGACATAAGGGAAAGTCTCGAGGAATTCAACCCATTTAGCATGTCTACGATTCAGTTTAGCTTGACTTTTAATATGTTTTAACGATTCCTGATCAGAATGTATAACAAATTCTTTGGGCCATAAATAATGTTGCCATGTTTCTAAAGTCCGAACAAGAGCATATAATTCTTTATCATAAGTAGAATAATTCAGACTAGGCCCACCCTATTTTTTTAGAAAAATATGCAACAGGTTTGCCATCTTGAAATAACACACCTCCTAATCCAATTCCACTAGCACCACATTTAAGTTTAAAGGTCTTATTAAAATCAGGAAGTTGGAGTAAAGGAGCATATGTCAACTTATCTTTCAATACCGTGAAGGCTTCTTCCTGTGCGGTACCCCAATTAAAAGGTACATCCTTCTTTGTAAGCTCATTGAGAGGTCTAGCAATGGTGCTGAAATCTCTCACAAAACGCCTATAGAATCAAACGAGGGCAAGAAAACTTCTCACTCGTGTGACCATTTTAGGCTGCGGCCAACTCTCAATAGCTTCAATCTTGGCTTTATCAACTTCAATTCTATGTGGAGTAACAACATAGCCAAGAAAAGATACTCGGTCAATGCAGAAGGTGCACTTCCCAAGGTTACCAAACAAACGTGCATCACGTAGAGCAATAAAACAACACGTAAATGTTCCAAATGTTCCTCCAAAGATCTGCTATAAATCAGTATATCATCAAAATAGACTGCCACAAGTCTTCCAATGAAAGCATGTAAAACTTCGTTCATTAATCTCATGAAAGTACTAGGTGCATTAGTTAACCCAAAAGGCATGACTAACCACTCATATAATCCAAACTTAGTTTTAAATGTTGTTTTCCATTCATCTCCAATTTCATATGGATTTGATGGTATCCACTACGCAAATCAACTTTGGAGAATATTGTAGAGCCACTCAATTCCTCAAGCATGTCATCTAGCCTAGGAATATGATGACGATAACGAATAGTAATATTATAAATGCCTCTACAATCAACACACATATGCGACATACCATCCTTTTCGGCACTAGTATAATAGGAACAGCACAAGGACTAAGAGATTCACATATATAACCTTTGTCGAGAAGCTCCTGTACTTGACGCATAATCTCCTTCGTCTCCTCTCGATTGGTATGGTATGTCGCACGGTTAGGCAGCGAAGCACCGGGAATGAAGTCAATATGATGCTCAATCCCTCGAATAGGTGGTAATCCTAGTGGCACGTCTTGTGCAAAGACGTCAGCGAACTCCTGCAAAATGTTACTGACAGCAGGAGGCAAAGAGGAAGGTACATCCTCGAAAGAAAATAACGCCTCTTTGCACACAAAAGCATAGCAAACAGATTTGCTAAAATCTAGATCATCAATATCAGATTTGGTGGCAAGTAAACATGCACTTTTCAATTTAATTTCAGAAGCAACACAAGATGGTTTATTATTAGGCTTCATTTGTTGCTCAAATTCTTTTGCCACAATCTGATTTTCATTCTTATGATTCTCCTGTTTTGCTTTATTAGCTCTATTAATATCATCTTTCAAAATGGAATCAGGAGTCATAGGAAGCAAAGTAATATTTTTATCCTTATGAACAAGAGTATATTGATTGTTTCTACCATGGTGTACAGAATTTTTATCAAATTGCCATGGTCTACCAAGTAATAAGGAACATGCTTGCGTAGGTACCACATCACAATCAACATAATCAGCATATGTAGAGATACTAAAATGCACACGAACAGTACCTGTTACCTTAACTTTGCCGCTATTGTTGAACCATTGGATGTAGTAAGGATGTGGATGTGGTCTTGTGGTGAGAGATAGCTTCTCCACCATCTCCATGCTAGCCAAGTTGTTGCAGCTCCCTCCATCTATGATGACGCGAACAGAACGTTCCTTCACAACTCCCTTTGTATGGAACAAATTATGCCTCTGATTTTTCTCAGCTTGTGTAACCTGCACACTCAAAACACGTTGAGCAACTAAACATTCATACCTGTCAGCATCTTCAGCAGCCATGTATTGCGTCTCATGATCAGAATCATCTCCACTGTGTTCTTCACTTGTAATAAGAGCCAAAGTCTCCTCATCGTAGTCACTAGCGGACTCATACCCACCATCCTCAGTAACAATCATCACACGCTTACATTGGCATTGTCTCGCATAATGACCTCCACCCTTGCAACAACGCCAAATAATATCATGTGTTTGCCCTGTTGATGCCATGGATGAAGAAGAACTCTGTGCAGGCCCAGAAGGTGTGCTCTTGGCAGATAGTGGTGGTTATGCCTACTTTCTTGTATCGTGGTTGGCGGTGGCAGCTGACAGAGGCACTGGTGCAGCAGAACGTGTGGAAGTAGAGGATGCACGCGGTGTCCATGATGAAGGTTGACCTGCAGAAAAGTTAGTTCGCGCCAATGCTTGTTGATCCTGCACTTCTCGTTCATCTTTGCAAGCAAGATGGAATAAACGAGTGATATTATTATATTCCTTATACTCTAGAATAGTCTGAATCTCTCTATTTAATACACCCATAAAATGTGCAAGTTTTCAAAGCGTTGCAATTTTTGAAGTAATTCACGTTGATAATATGGTGGAACCCAACGAGTACGCATAGCAGTTTTCAAAGCAGCCCAAGTAGTTGGAATAGGATATAATCTACAATGTTCGGACAACCAAACACATGCAAAACTAGTGAAAGCACAAACAGCAGCAGGAACACATCTCTCCTCAGGATATTGTAAACATGTTAAACGTTGTTCAGTTTCTAACTCCCAAGTAAGATATATATCTGGAACATATCTACCCTCAAATGGTGGAATATTCAATTTTAGTTTAGGAAGATGGTCATGATCTCGTACCTCGGGTGGTGGTGCAGCCCTACCATTGCGATGATATGCATGAGGACGACCTGGTGGTGGTGGTGGTTGCACGTAGTTCTGATTTTGATCAACCTCATCCTCGAAATGGTCCTCCACCTCCGCAATACTAGCAGGAGCTACAGAAGCATCAACAGCGGCACTAGAATTTTAACCGGGCTCAAGGGGAACGCGCAGTGCCCATCCCACTTGATTTGGAAGCCGAAGTTGTTGTTGTTGTTGTTGTTGTTGTTGTTGTTGTTGTTGTTGTTGTAGAGGTGCGTTAGGTGCAACCAGTGGTGGTGGTGGAAGACGCGTGAGCAATTCATTAAACTTGTTATCGAGCTTTGTTTTGATTGTCTTCTCCATGCCATCTATCTTCTCCATGGCCTCTTCAAATCTGTTTAGCACATCTTGCACCTGTCCACTCATCATTTGCTGAAACTTATCATGAAGCTCCTTGTTCGTCAAGTTCTCCCAGTCAATCTCATCGGCTTGTGATCCTGCCATGGTTAACAGTAATAGAAACACACAAGACTATGATCCTACAGACTGCTAACAAGAGGTGGTAGTGGGTGTCGCAAATCCGTCAAGCAAATCTCAAATTCTTACCAGTTCTTACCTAGCAGCAGGCGGTGATCGACAACCATTGTAGTCAAAACTCTCAAAGCTTGGATTGAGCGATTACTAGGGAGAGTCAAACACACGACATAGATGTATGTGGAGCTAGGAAGGCTTATAATATGGTAGCCAAAAAGGGTAAGCAATAATCAATTCAGAGATGCAAAGTCGAATAAACTCTCAATGACGGTACTGTGCTGGTCCTAGGCTAGACCGTACTAGAGACGCAAGCCAAGAACACGAACAAAATCACGACGCGGCACGTAAACAAGGGAAAAGCACACTCTGAAAAAAAAACTGCTCTATTTTTTTGGCGCTCCTCTTTTTTTTGCGCTCTTTTTTTGGGGAAAAATCACTATAATGGCAAGTGTCTCAAAACTCTTCCCTGGTCAAACTGACAGGATGAGCACGAAAAGTTTTTGACTATTTTTTCGGAAATCAGGGCAGCGACGACAAAAAAGTGTGACAAAAATCACTATCATGGCACGTGGCTCAAAAGACTCAGAAAAGCCTAAAAATAGGATAGGGAAAATATATTTTTGCCTGCAAAACTTTTGACCCAAAAACTGCCCGGGGGTCTCCAGACTTTTTTTTTCTTTTTTCTTTTTTTTCTGAAACCTACTCAGGCAAGGAAACACGAATGGGAAAATAGATGGATCTCGAAAACAAACCTAATACGAAAGGAACTCGGATTGGTGGTGGATATACGGTGGTAGGATATGGCAGCGGTGTTTCTATATGGCAGCGATGGTGGTAGCGGTGGTTGTATATGGATACGGATCGGTGCTGGTATATGAATACGGATTGGTGGTGGTATATGGATACGGATCGGTGGCGGACAAGCGGTGGTGGTAGATGGCAGGGGCGATGATGATGGTGCGGCGGCGGCGTGACAACTTATGACCAGAACTCGAAACTCTAAAAGACTAGACGCTAAGACCAGCAACTAGACACGATGATGCAATCGCAAATTCAACAAAGCAAAAACCCTAAAAAGATTATGCAGAGGCTCAGATTGGTTCATATATGATGAACTAACCCTAATTTTTTTGTGGCTTTTTTGTGGACTGTTGGTATGAAGAATAGACTCGATCTAAACTATGAAAAATTGTAAAATCTCACCGAGCAACCTGAAAAATCTGATACCACGTGATAGAGGTGAAGGTGTCCCGATGTTTCGATGAGATGGTCGCTATCGTGTTCTATGGGAGTCGACCTTGACGATCCGACTACGAACGTGTGAGGTCACGCCTTAGCAATCGCTTAACCAACTTCCGAGGGGTTATTGACCACGCCAGAGCACGATCAACTTGACCACGAGGGTCTGTTTCCGGCAAGGAAATGAAGAACGAGCAAGAAACTGAGATTGCAATCTGGGTATTGCGAATATAAGAGGAAAGATTTATTAATGAAGGTGGGGTTCTGTGACGCCTTTGTCTGGTCATTGAACACAAACGAAGTACGCGAAGTTGCAGCTACGGCGAACTTTTAATCTAAACAAAACCCAAAGTCTAAACGATGCCCTAAGGGCTGTATATATGGAGGAGAGAGAGGGGGGGATTTCGTGGCCCTTGGAGGAGGGGTCCAAAAGTAACCCTAACCCTTGTTTCCCCACACATACGGACTCTAAAACAGACTATAATCAAGTATTTCGAAATTACATGGGCCTGGCCCAAAAATAAGGTGACGCAGGACCTAGAATAGCCTCTGGACGAAATTTATGAAGTGACATCTTTTTTATATTTCGTCCAAGGCTTCATGCACTCATTATGGTGGCTTTAAAGTCCTGGAATCATCAATTTTAACTCCGTTCTTGTTCCCCTTGTGCACGCCATCATCTCCATGCTTGAACTTGCTCCAAGGTTCATCTTTCTTGTCCAAGCTAGGCCCTTCATTTGTAAGCAAAACAAATGTATCCAATTTAGGCTGCATCATATTCTCATGAACATTAGAATCGTTACCAAGAAACGGAAGTACCTGGTAATTTAATTGGCGTGCACGAGCTCTAGTAATTGGTCCAGTATGTATATCAACAGGGGTTGTGGGTGTAACAATGGTATTGATGTCCTCATCACCTACAATCATGTTTGACACATGAAAGTGCATTATATCGACTAGAGGGGGGTGAGTAGGCGATTTTTACAAATTTGTCACCGAGGAATTTCTATGTGAGGAAATACCTAAGTCACGAACAACTAGCAGCGGAATAAGTACTCAGATGCAAGCGTAACATAGTAGTAGCACAGTCATCATGATGAAATGAAAAGGAGCACTAAGTACAAGAAGCGTATAAATAGGATAAGCAGGCTGAAGACAAAAGTGAATGAAGAATTAGGACTGAGGAAATTGAGAAAGTCTTCAGTCAAAGTCTTCAAATAGTAACGATCAAGTTCATCAACACATGAATGAGGAAATAGAACCAGTAGCTGGTGAAGACGATGATTTGGTAGACCAGTTCCAACTACTGTGACAGTCGTACATCTGGTTGGAGCGGCTAGGTATTTAAACCTAAGGACACACAGTCTCGGACACACAGTCCTCACCGTATTTCTCCTTGAGCTAAGGTCACACAGATGTCACCCAACCACTCGTGGTAAGTCTTCAAGTGACTTCCAAACCTTCACAGACTCGGTCACTCGGCGATCCACAATTCCCTCTTAGATGCTCTAGACCATGATGCCTAACCGTTTGGAGGATGCACAATCCTCAAAGGTAACAACCGTCGGGTCCATACAGGAACAATCTCTTCAGTGATGCTCAATCACTTTGGTTTGTAGGTGTTTGGGTTTGGGTTTTTCCTCACTTGATGATTTCCGCTCAAAGTCCTCAGAGGATGGGATGCTCTCAATGACAAGTGTTAGTTTCTCTCAGAGCAGCCAACCAACTAGTGGTTGTAGGGGTGGCTATTTATAGCCTAGGGAGCAGCCCAACATGATAAGACATAAATGCCCTTCAATGATATGACCACTAGGTGGGTAGATATTTTGGGACAGTTGGCGCATAGCATAGCAACGGTCAGATATTTGAGTATCAAATTCCTCAGGGCTATCATGTTCCTTACTTGTAGGCAATTCACACTGGCCAATTCCTAACTCCTCAGTCAGAACAAATTCCTTAGAGACCAAAAGAACTTCGTCTTTGTCACTAAAGAAATTGATTGAACTGTATGAGATTTCCACTGGCTTCACTCGAAAGGATTGGGTATGTGTAGTATTTTGAGATGAGCATCACTTGGAAACTTTTCCTCAGTTTTACCTCGACCCCCTTTTAACACTACGGTGTTGCCTATGACTCAAGAAAGAGAAAATGAAACTACGTAAACAAAAGTCTTCACGCTTCATAATCCTTCAAGGTCACACCAATTTCTTCACTTTCAAAGTCCTCAAGAAAACCAACATCTTCAGCTGAAGACATTCATTTTTAGGGGTCGACTTTCATCGTAAATATGAAACTCCCCATAGACTTATAGACCTGTGTGAAGGAAATATGCCCTAGAGGCAATAATAAAGTTGTTATTTATATTTCCTTATATCATGATAAATCTTTTTTATTCATGCTAGAATTGTATTAACCGGAAACTTAGTACATGTGTGAATACATAGACAAACAGAGTGTACCTAGTATGCCTCTACTTGACTAGCTCTTTAATCAAAGATGGTTAGGTTTCCTAGCCATGGACATGTGTTGCCATTTGATGAACGGGATCACATCATTAGAGAATGATGTGATGGACTAGGCCCATCCATTAGCTTAGCACTATGATCGTTTAGTTTATTGCTATTGCTTTCTTCATAACTAATACATGTTCCTATGACTATGAGATTATGCAACTCCCGAATACCGTAGGAACACTTAGTGTGCTATCAAACGTCACAATGTAACTGGGTGATTATAAAGATGCTCTACAGGTGTCTCCGATGGTGTCTGTTGAGTTGGCATAGATCGAGATTAGGATTTGTCACTCTGATTGTCGGAGAGATATCTCTGGGCCCTCTCGATAATGCACATCATTATAAGCCTAGCAAGCAATGTGACTAATGAGTTAGTTGTGGGATGATGCATTACGGAACAAGTAAAGAGAGTTGACGGTAACGAGATTAAACTAGGTATTGAGATACCGACTATCGAATCTCGGACAAGTAACATACCGATGACAAAGAGAATAATGTATGTTGTTATGCGGTTTGACTGATAAAGATCTTCGTAGAATATGTAGGAACCAATATGAGCATCCAGGTTCTGCTATCGGTTATTGACCGGAGATGAGTACCGGTCATGTCTACATAGTTCTCGAACCCGTAGGGTCCGCACGCTTAACATTCAGTGACGATCGGTATTATGAGTTTATGTGTTTTGATGTACAGAAGGTAGTTCGGAGTCCCGGATGTGATCACTGACATGACGAGGAGTCTCGAAATGGTCAAGACATAAAGATTGATATATTGGACGGCTAAGTTCGGACACCGGATGTGTTCCGGTAGGTTTCGGATAAAACCGG
>NC_041388.1:230839706-230846712 GCF_002162155.2 Triticum dicoccoides | reverse complement strand
CTCCTTCCTTCCCCCTCCTAGTAGGACTAGGAAAGGAGGAATCCTACTCCTACTAGGAAGAGGATTCCTCCCCCCTTGGTGCGCCCTCTAGGGCCGGCCGGACTCCTCCTCCCCTCCTTTATATACGAGGGAAGGGGGCACCCCACAGGAACACAATTTGATTGTTTAGCCGTGTGCGGTGCCCCCCTCCACAGAATTCCACCTCGGCCGTATCCTTGTAGTGCTTAGGCGAAGCCCTGCGTCGGTAACTTCTTCATCACCGTCATCACGCCGTCATGCTAATGAAACTCTCCCTCGACCTAAGATGGATCTAGAGTTCCTGGGACGTCACCGAGCTGAACGTGTGCAGATCCCGGAGGTGCCATACCTTCCGTGCTAGGATCGATCGGATCGTGAAGACGTACGACTACATCAACCGCGTTGTCATAACGCTTCCGCTTACGGTCTACGAGGGTACGTGGACAACTCTATCCCCTCTCATTGCTATGCATCACCTAGATGGATCTTGCGTGTGCGTAGGAAATTTTCGAAATTACTGCGTTCCCCAACAGTGGCATCCGAGATAGGTCTATGCGTAGATGTTATACGCACGAGTAGAACACAAAGGAGTTGTGGGCGTGGGTATATACATATTGCTTGCCGTCACTAGTTGTTTCTTGATTCGGCGGTATTGTTGGATGAAGCTGCCCAGACCGACATTACATGACCGCGTTCGTGAGACTGGTTCTACCGACGTGCTTTGCACACAGGTGGCTGGCGGGTGTCAGTTTCTCCAACTTTAGTTGAATCGGATTCAATGAACAGGGTTCGTTCTGAAGATCAAAAAGCAATCACTATACAACGTGGTGGTTTTGATGCATAGGTAAGAACGGTTCTTGCTAGAAGCTCGTAGCAGCCACGTAAAACTTGCAACAACAAAGTAGAGGACGTCTAACTTGTTTTTGCAGGGGAGGTTGTGATGTGATATGGTCAAGAAATGATGCTAAATTTTATTGTACGAGATGATCATGTTTTTTAACAGAGTTATCGGCAACGGGCAGGAGCCATATGGTTGTCGCTTTATTGTATGAAATGCAATCGCCATGTAATTGCTTTACTTTATCACTAAGCGGTAGCGACGGTCGTAGAAGCAATAGTTGGCGAGACGACAATGATGCTTCGATGGAGATCATGGTGTCAAGCCGGTGACGTTGATGATCATGACAGTGCTTTGGAGATGGAGATCAAAGGCACAAGATGATGATGGCCATATCATATCACTTATATTGATTGCATGTGATGTTTATCCTTTATGCATCTTATTTTGCTTAGTTCGGCGGTAGCATTATAAGATAATCTATCACTAAATTTCAAGGTATAACTGTTCTCCCTGAGTATGCACCATTGCTACAGTTCTTCATGACGAGACACCACGTGATGATCGGGTGTGATAAGCTCTATGTTCACATACAACGGGTGCAAGCCAGTTTTGCACACACAGAATACTCGGGTTAAACTTGACGAGCCTAGCATATGCAGATATGGCATCGGAACACTGAGACCGAAAGGTCGAGCGTGAATCATATAGTAGATATGATCAACATGGTGATGTTCACCATTGAAAACTACTCCATCTCACGTGATGATCAGACATGGTTTAGTTGATATGGATCACGTGATCATTTAGATGACTAGAGGGATGTCTATCTAAGTGGGAGTTCTTAAGTAATATGATTAACTAAGCTTAAATTTATCATGAACTTAGTCCTGATAGTATTTGCATATCTATGTTGTAGATCAATTGCTCGTGTATAGCTTCCCCGTTTTATTTATGATATGTTCCTAGAGAAAACTATGTTGAAAGATGTTAGTAGCAATGATGCGGACTAGATCCGTGATCTGAGGATTATCCTCATTGCCGCACAGAAGAATTATATCCTTGATGCACCGCTAGGTGACAGACCTGTTGCAGGAGCAGATGCAAACGTTAGGAACTTTTGGCAAGATCAGTATGATGACTACTTGATAGTTTAGTGCGCCATAATTTACGGCTTAGAACCAGGAATTCAAAAATGTTTTGAATGCCACGAAGCATATAAGATGTTCCAAGAGCTGAAATTGGTATTTCAGACTCATGCTCGAATCGATAGGTATGAGACCTCCGATAAGTACTTTGCCTACAAGATGGAGGAGAATAGCTCAGCTAGTGAGCATGTGCACAGAATGTCTGAGTACTACAATCACTTGAATCAAGTGGGAGTTAATCTTCTAGATAAGATAGTGATTGACAGAGTTTTCTTGTCACTATCACCAAGTTACTAGAACTTCATGATGAACTATAATATGCAAGGGATAACGGAAATGATTCCCAAGCTCTTTGCGATGTTGAAATTGGCGAAGGTAGAAATCAAGAAAAAGCATCAAGTGTTGATGGTTGACAAGACCACTAGTTTCAAGTAAAAGGGCAAGGGAAAGAAAGGGAACTTCAAGAAGAATGGCAAGCAAGTTGCCACTCCCGTGAAGAAGCCCAAAGCTAGACCTAAGCCTGAAACTGAGTGCTTCTACTACAAAGGGAATGTTCACTAGAAGCGGAACTACCCCAAATACTTGGCGGATAAGAAGGATGGCAAAGTGAACAAAAGTATATTTGACATACATGTTACTGATGTGTACTTTACTAGTGTTCATAGTAACCCCAGGGTATTTGATACTGGTTCAGTTGCTATGATTAGTAACTTGAAACAGGAGTTAAAAAATGAACAGAAACTAGTTGAGGGCGAGGTGACAATGTGTGTTGGAAGTGATTCCAAGGTTGATAAGATCACCATCGCACACTCCCTTTACCTTTGAGATTAGTGTTGAACCTAAAATAAATGTTATTTGGTGTTTGCGTTGAGCATAAGTATGATTGGATCATGTTTATTGCAATACAGTTATTCATTTAAGTCAAAGAGTAATTGTTGTTCTATTTACATGAATAAAACCTTCTATGGTCATACACTCAATATAAATGGTTTATTGAATCTTGATCATAGTGATACACATATTCACAATATTGAAGCCAAAAGAGGCAAAGTTAATAATGATAGTGGAACTTATATGTGGCACTACCGTTTAGGTCATATTGGTGTACAACGCATGAAGAAACTCCATGCTGATGGACTTTTGGAATCACTTGATGCTTGCGAACCATGCCTCATGGGCAAGATGACTAAGACTCCATTCTTCGGAACAATGGAGAGAGCAACAGACTTGTTGGAAATAATATATACTGATGTGTGCGGTCCAATTAGTGTTGAGGCTCTCGGTCGGTATCATTATTTTTTGACCTTCACAGATGATTTGAGCAGATATGGGTATATCACAAGTCTGAAACGTTTGAAAAGTTCAAAGAATTTCAGAGTGAAGTGGAGAATCATCGTAACAAGAAAATAAAGTTTCTATGATCTGATCGCGGAGACAAAATATTTGAGTTATGAGTTTGGCCTTCAGTTGAAACAATGTTGAATAGTTTCGCAACTCACGCCACCTGGAACACCACAGCGTAATGGTGTGTCCAAACGTCGTAACCGCACTTTATTATATATGGTGCGATCTATGATGTCTCTTACTGATTTACCGCTATTTTTTTGGGGTTATACTTTAGAGACGGCTGCATTCACGTTAAATAGGGCAACATCAAAATCCGTTGAGACGACACCTTATGAAATGTGGTTTGGTAAGAAACCCAAGTTGTCGTTTCCTAAAGTTTGGGGTTGCGATGCTTATGTGAAAAAGCATCAACCTGATAAGCACGAATCCAAATCAGAGAAATGTATCTACATAGGATACCCAAAGGAGACTGTTGGGTACACCTTCTATCACAGATCTGAAGGCAAGATATTCGTTGCTAAGGATGGATCCTTTCTAGAGAAGGAGTTTCTCTCGAAAGAAGTGAGTGGGAGGAAAGTAGAACTTGATGAGGTAATTATACCTTCTCCCGAATTGGAAAGTAGTTCATCACAGAAATCAATTCCAGTGATTCCTACACTAATTAGTGAGGAAGCTAATGATGATGATCATGAAACTTCAAATCAAGTTACTACCGAACCTCGTAGGTCAACCAGAGTACGGTCCGCACTAGAGTGGTACGGTAATCCTGTTCTGGAAGTCATGTTACTAGACCATGATGAACCTACGAACTATGAGGAAGCGATGATGAGCCCAGATTCCGCGAAATTGCTTGAGGCCATGAAATCTGAGATAGGATACATGTATGAAAACAAAGTATGGACTTTGATTGACTTGCCCGATGATCGGTGAGCCATAGAGAATAAATGGATCTTCAAGAAGAAGACTGACGCTGATGGTAATGTTACTGTCTACAAAGCTCAACTTGTTGCGAAAGGTTTTTGACAAGTTCAAGGAGTTGACTACGATGAGACCTTCTCACCCGTAGCGATGCTTAAGTCTGTCCGAATCATGTTAGCAATTTCCGCATTTCATGATTATGAAATTTGGTAAATGGATGTCAAAACTGCATTCCTTAATGGATATCTTAAAGAAGAGTTGTATATGATGCGACCAGAAGGTTTTGTCGATCCAAGAGCTACTAACAAAGTGTGCAAGCTCTAGCAATCCATTTATGGACTGGTGCAAGCCTCTAGGAGTTGGAATATACGCTCTGATAGTGTGATCAAAGCATATGGTTTTATACAGACTTTTAGAGAAGCATGTATTTATAAGAAAGTGAGTGGGAGCTATGTAGCATTTCTAGTATTATATGTGGATAACATATTGTTGATCAGAAATGATGTAGAATTTTCTGGAAAGCATAAAGGAGTGTTTGAAAGGAGTTTTTCAAAGAAATACCTCGATAAAGCTTCTTACATATTGAGCATCAAAATCTATAGATATAGATCAAGACGCTTGATAAGTTTTTTCAATGAGTACATACCTTAACAAGATTTTGAAGGAGTTCAAAATGGATCAGTCAAAGAAGGAGTTCTTGTCTGTGTTGCAAGGTGTGAAGTTGAGTAAAGACTCACAACCCGACCACGGCAAAAAATAGAAAGAGAATGAAAAGTCATTCCCTATGCCTCAGTCATAGGTTCTATAAAGTATGCTATGCTGTGTACCAGACCTATTATATACCTTAGCATGATTTTGGCAAGGGAGTACAATAGTGATCTAGGATTAGATCACTGGACGCCGGTCAAAATTATCCTTAGAGGACTAAGGAAATATTTCTCGGTTATGGAGGTGATAAAAGAGTTCATCGTAAAGTGTTATGTCGATGCAAGCTTTTGACACAGATCTAGATGACTCTAAGTCTCGATCTAGATACATATTGAAAGTGGGAGCAATTAGCTAGAGTAGCTCCGTGCAGAGTATTGTAGACATAGAAATTTGCAAAATACATACGTGATGAGGACATCAATACAATTGTTACACCCACAGCCCCTGCTGCTATACATACTGGACCAATTACTAGAGCTCGTGCACGCCAACTAAATTACCAGGTATTTTCGTTTCTTGGTAATGATTCTAATGTTCATGAGAATATGATGCTGCCTAAATTGGATACATTTGTTTTGCTTACAAATGAAGGGCCTAGCTTGGAGAAGGATGAACATTGGAGCAAGAACAAGCATGGAGATGATGGCATGCGCAAGGGGAACAAGAACGGAGTTACAAGTGATGATTTCAGGACTTTGAAGCCACCATAATGGGTGCATGAAGCCTTGGACGAAATATACAATATGCCACTTCATAAATTTCGTCCCAAGGCTATTTTAGGTGCTGCGTCACCTTATTATTGGGCCAGGCCCATGTAATTTCGAAATACATAAGTATAGGCTATTTTTAGAGTCCGTATGTGTGGGGAAACAAGAGATAGGGTTGATTTCGGACCCCTCCACCAAGGGCCACGAAATTCCCCCCTCTTCCTCCATATATACAGCCCTTAGGGCATCGTTTAGACTTTGGGTTTTGTTTAGATTAAAAGTTCGCCATAGCTGCAACTTCGCGTACTTCGTTTGTGTTCAATGACCAGACAACGGCGTCACAGAACCCCACCTTGATCAATAAATCTTTCATCTTATATTCGCAATATCCAGATTGCAATCTTAGTTTCTTGCTTGTTCTTCGTTTGCTCGCAGGAAACAGACCCTCATGGTCAGGTTGATCGTGCTCTGGCGTGGTCAATAACCTCTCGGAGTTGGTTTAGCGATTGCTAAGGCGCGACGTCCTCGCACGTTCGTAGTCGGATCGTCAAAGTCGACTTCCACCAAAGCGAAATCTACCATCTCATCGAAAGACGGGACACCTTTGCCTCTATCAAGTGGTATCAGATTTCCAGGTTGCTCGGTGAGATTTTACAGTTTTTCGTAGTTTAGGTCGAGTCTGTTCTTCATACCTACAGTCCACGAAAAAGCCACAAAAAAAATTAGGGTTAGTTCATCATATCCGAACCAATCTGAGTCTTTGCATAATCTTTTTAGGGTTTTGCTTTGTTGAATTTGCGGTTGCATCGTCGTTTCTAGTTGCTGGTCTTAGAGTCTAGTCTTTTAGAGTTTCGAGTTCTGGTCATAAGTTGTCACGCCACCGCCGCACCATCATCATCACCCCTGCCATCTACCACCACCGCTTATCCGCCACCGCTTCGAATCCGTATCCATATACCACCACAGCTGTCATATACCACCACCGCTGCCATCTACCACCATATATCCACCACCAATCCGAGTTCTTGTCATATTAGGTTTGTTTTCGAGATCCATCTAGATTCCGATTCGTGTTTCCTTGCCGGAGTAGGTTTCGGGGAAAAAAAAGAGTCGGGTAGCCACGCTCCGTTTAGGCCCAAAAATTTTCGAAAACGCATTTTTCGAAAAAAATTCTGGCTATCCTATTTTTAGGTGTTTCTGAGTGTTTTTGAGACAGGTGCCATTATAGGAAGTTTTTTTTGACCCGTTTCCAGTTTTTGGGTCCGGGCAGTCGAAAAAAAAAATTGTCGAAAAAAAAAATTTCGTGCCCATCCTGTCAGTTT